>NW_026125873.1:0-168043 GCF_943737965.1 Phodopus roborovskii
GATCAGTGGTTCAGAAGATGTAACTGAGGAGATGCTCATCCTTCAATGGATTTAGATCCTTCTTCCTCCTCTTAGGAATCACTACTCCAATTACATAAGGCTTTCATGAGAAGAACTGAAATTCAATGCACCCCAGCGCAATGTCTGCTCACAACTTAACTAACTGGCACAAGAAAAGACTCTTTTGGATTGGACCAGGAATACAATACAATGATTCCTAAATTTTTAGATGCATAAAACCTATTAACGTACAGGGTCTCAAGACACAGAACAACATCTGTGCAGAAAAGAACACACAACTCTTCAAGAGAGCTGAGCTATAAGCTAAAGAGCCCTAATACTTCAGGACAACTATGTAAAAAATGGCCAAATAATTATGAAACAAGGAAATCCTTCCCTGTAAAACACTACATGTGTCAAGACACTGAAATTTCACTTGTTACATTTTTAATCTATATTTTGTAATAACTTTCAGCGGAGCAAATTATACAGAAGAAAATTTGTTACAAAATACCAAAGGACATTATAAAATTATGTGAAGAAAAAGTTTTCAAGGTTATATCAAATTCATGTGTCACTATTTACATTAGGGTGCTGATAATGTACATTATTTTAAAATTGCCAATATCCTCAAATCCAACACCTACATGTGCATAATATCAGCTTAAAAACTTTACATACCCACTTTCCTGGATTTGATACTGTATCATAGTATTCTTCATCATCTTCATTATGCCTAATGTTTTCATCTTTGACCAGAGGAAAATCCTTTATTAGCTAGTGTAAAAATAAAGATAACACAATTTATAAACATCATAGTCAAGCAGGATCTACAAATAATTTAATGTCAGATGGACTGCAGTGCTACTTTCATTCAATAGTTTCAATTGAATGATATGAATCTTTTTTGAATATTCAAAAATCTTTGCAATCATAAAATATACCACCCCTGTCCTCACATGATCATGATAAGATGAGTAGTATGAGGGTCATTAAATGTGTGGATGATTTCCTTAGATATTCATGACTCAGTGATTTTATCCAATCTGTAGTCTAGTAAAAGCTAGGAAGAAACACATTCATGTTCTTTCCAGAAGTGTGTCTCAAAACAAGTTTTGAATATCACTAAACACTTCATGAATACCTTTCTGAGGACAGCACATATTTTTCCATGTCAGTATCGTATTCTTGACACTTTAGCCCTCTGTAATATCTCTGCTGTTAAGTAGTCTTTTTTTGGAACAATTTAGAGAATAAACCTTCTAGAGGATATGCCTTTTCCCTACTCCCACAGCAGAGGATTTTTTTTTTTTTTTTTTGTGAAGAGAACCAAGGGAGATTATTGAATTTGCAATTCCAACCAATCTGTTGTTTTAGACAGTGGTTCTCATTCTGAGATCTGTGACGCTCAGACATTCCCACATGAATTCTGTAATCTGTTTGATGCTGCAACACCTTGTAGACCTGATACTTTTAAAACAGACTACATACCATCCACTGGTTGTGGAGTTTGGAGTGTCAGTGGTCGAGTTAACATACTGGCTGGTGGCACAGGAGCCCCACCATCTTTGTCTTGTGCTCCATGTGGCAGAGGATTCTGTGAAAGAGTCATTCGCAACATTCTTCAGTCGGGATGTTTTCCCTTTTCTAGAACACAACTCATCTTGTCATTTTGGAAAGTAACACTTGATAAATATGGGAAGTGTATAGGGGAGACCTAGGTTTTTGCAAGGCAAATCTAGTCTTCCCACTCAGGAGCATCTCTCGTTGCTTCTAGATCCCACATATGCAGAACAAGAGATCTGAGGAAACATGTTCACAAACAGAGTTCCACCTGATTGAACAAGGTAACCACCTGATTGAACAAGGTAATCATCTCTTATCATCTGACTCAGTATGTTTTTAATTTATCTGCTACTGTGATTTAGCACATTCACAAAAACCTTACTGCTCAGACTCTTCCTGGAAACAATGACTCAAGAAAGACTAGACAACGATGTGTTATGATAAGGGCATTGCAGACTGCCAGTAGTAATGAAAGGTGGGTACCATGTTAGCCTTTCTCACAGAATATCATGCAGGGTGTCAGGGTATTAGGGCAGAAGGTGATTCTTGGCACTGGCTTAACAGAGACTGACAAAAACAACACGAAGTTCCATTAATTTCCTCCACACATGATGAATTCCCTGAAATATGATGAAAAAAAAACGACAAAGAATGACTTGTAAGGTAAGTGATTGTACTATTTGTAAGTGAAACATGGAACAAGGAAGCCAGTGGAGTGAAAAAAAAATACAAGCACAAACCAGGCAGCAAACTAAAGTTTTCCTTTGATCTTGACTTTGGCAGGATTCACAGGTAATGTATATGCCAAACTTGATTTCTGGAGTTTTTGAATTTCTAAAGACAGCCAGGGAAACCAAGCAAGTACGCCCCTTTGTCCTCTCATGCTCCGCGATTCTTAGGCACAGATCGGGAATGTATGAGAAAGGAGACACAAATTTTTAGATGCATAAAACGAGGTTAAGAGACCAGGCCACAGGACACCAGTTGACACTCAGGATATAACCACACCGCCACTCCACAGAGATCCAAGCTATAAGATCAAGAGCCAATTGGCCACCATGTCGACATATGATAGATGGCCAGATCGATAACATATAAGGCAAACCTTCCATTTGAAATTCTGGATTCATCAGGAACGTGAAATTTGACTGTTGGGATCCCTGTCCTGAGCTACATAGTGGCTATAACTCACACAGGAAGCCATTTTTACAAGGGGAAATTAGTCAAGAACAACAAAGCGTAATGAAGCGATAGGACTAGATTCTGGGACAGCTACAAAGGACAAAGACATGAAATGTTTTCTTTGTGAATTCCAACTTTTGAGCAGGGAATGTATGAGGTAGCTTAGAAACGTGAAATTTGACTGTTGGGATCTCTGCCATGACTTACCTAGTTGCTATAACTCATACCGAAATAATTTTAAAAGGGAAAATTAGTATTAAACAACAAAGCCTAAGAGAAACGATTGGATACCATCACTCAATAAATAGACAATCAAGAAGATTAAAAAACCCATTGTCCAACAGGACTGTGTGTCTTAGGGCCCAGTCTCTTCCCTTTAGGACAATGGATGCATCAAGACTGTGAAATATGTCTTTTTACTTTTTCAACTCTATAGTTTGCAATGAATTACAGCGAAGCAACTTTTACGTAGGAAAACTCGTTTCTAAATCCTGAAAGACACTATTAAATTTTGTGATGAAATCTTTTTCATTATAATAGCAAACTATTGTGTCACTAGTTATATTAGGTAGTTGAAAAAGTACATTACATTAAAATTGCCATACCCTCAAATCCAACACCAATATATGAATGATGTCCCTTTAATACTTTACATACCCATTTTCCCGGATTTTGATACTGTATCATAAAATTCATCATCTTCTTCAGTTTGCTCAGTGTGTTCATCTAGACCAGGAGTGGATATCTTATTATCTAGTGGCAAACACACAGACACACACACACACACACACACACACACACACACACACACACACACGCACACTCACAATTTATAAACAAACATAATAGTCTATCAGGACGTAACAATAATTTCATGTCAGAATAGACAGTAGACTACAGTACAACTTTCATTTAATAGTTTCAATTGTACATATAACCTAGCAATCCTTTTGAATACTCAAAAAAAAAACTTCAATCATACAATCACCACCCCTGCCCTCACATGAGATGATATATTAGTATGAGATCACTGAAGATGACTTCCCTAGAAATTTGTGACTTTGTGAATGTATACATTCTTCATACAAGAATAAGCTGGGAAAGAACATACTCATGTTCTTTCCATGTTGTGTGTCTAAAAAAATTATGATTTGAACTTCACTAAACACTTCTTTATAAACTTTCTGAGGATAGCACATATTTTTCTATCTGTATCTTATGTTGATATTTTACCATTCTAAAACCTCTGCTGCTCCATAGTTCACTTGTGGCACATTTTTTATTATAAAGCCTTCTGGAAGATATGCCTTTTCCCACTCCCATAGGAGAGGAATACATTTGTTTTGTTTGGTGCTAACCAAGAGATTACAATATTTGCAATTCCTACCAAATGTCTGCTGTTTTAGATAGTGGTTCTTATTTAAAGATCTATGATCCTCCAGATTTACCCACATGAATTCTATAATCTATTTGGATGATGCAACATGCCCATGTTATATTATCAATTAACATCTTGTAGACATGATACTTTTTAAATGGACTACATACCGCCCTCTGGAAGTCCAGATAGTGGTGTCGCCAATTGGACTTTCACATTGGCTGATAGCCCAGGTTGTCTGCAATCCTCAGCTTGTGTGCCATCTGGCAGAGGACTCTGTGAAAGAGTCATTAGTCAGGATGCTTTCCCTTTCTGAGAACACAACTCAACTTGCCATTTTCAGAAAACAACACTTGACAAATATGTGAAGTCTATAGGGAGCACTAGGGTTGTTGCAGGGCAAATCTCGTCTTCAGGCTCAAGTGCATCTATCCTTTCTTCTAGTTCTCCCTTATGAAGAACTAGGACCTGAAGAAGAAACACATTTACAGAGTTCCACCTGATTGACCAAGGTAATCATCTCTGTTCATCCTCCCTCAGTATGAATTTTATTTATCTGCTACTGGGCTTTGATCATATTCACCAAATACATTCCTGCCCAGACTCTTCGTGTAAACAACAACCTAAGAAAGTGTAGGAAATGATGTATTATGATAATTGCTTTGTCACTGAAGCAAGTGACATTTTCCTTAAACTCCTCCAAAAAATATGATGTTTTTCACTTTAAAATCTCCTATCCATTTCTCAATTCTGACATGTCAATGAGTGTTAGACCTTCACCTGCAATATTATGTCTTCTTCATCTTCTCAGCAAATTTGTTCCATATCTCATAGTATAGAGTACAGCTTTCTATATTTTATGTGTCTGGGTATATTACACAGATGTGGAATTCACAGTTTCCTGTAGCTGTGTGGAACATTGAGTCTTAGCTAAAATATCCAAGAAGGACAGTTGAACAGAATTTTCTAATTTCATTTCCTTCTCTGATTATAGCAATATTTATGTGATTAAGGGTTGGTACTTCAAAACAAAACTTTCAGATGGGAACAAGACTTATCTTCTAGGCGGTTTTCTCTCTTGAACATATGGCCCTATCCTCTTTGTACATACAAAAACTTTTATTTATTCTTCAGGGGCATATTCTAGTCGTGTTCAGGTAAACTAGAGTATGATATTTATTTCTATATATATGTATAAATTGAACAATAACTGAGTCAGTGTCATAAGCTCAGTCATTACTCAAACTTTTACCATTTCTTTGAGGAGGAAATAAATCATGAAAAATACTTTCTTCTCATTATTTCAAACCATACATTACTCCATCTTATCTTCTTAATTGAAGACCTACAAATTTCCCACTGACAAACACAAAATATATGAGCCCTTCACCTTGTCATGGATGTCTGGAATTATGACACTACAATTGTGTACATGGGAAGTATCAACCTTTCTACTAAATCCAATTCAGGCTCACTTTTTCGCATCCTCCATTCTATAAGCAGACTCTATAAGCACATTCTATAAGCACAGACACACTGTACACTCATCATTAGATGTAGAGCATGACTGTGACAAAATCCAACATCCCTTCCTGATAGAAACCCTTGAGGATCGATCCAGCAACAAGCAAAGTATTCTTTAACATAATCAATGCAATAAGTACCAAACACAGGCAGCAGTTTCCAACACAGGACAGAGAAAGTATTTTGAGTAAAATCAGAAAGGAAATAGGGATAAACATTCTCACTCCTCCTCCTCAGGAAAATCCTTGAAATTGTACAGATCAATGAGTCATGTCAAGAAACAAACTGGACACCATCACGGGAATTCAGGCTGAAACAAGTTTTATTACCAAAGGAATCCATGCTGTACAAGAAATATCCTAAGGACTCCAAATGTAAACACCAAAGGGTAATGAACACATTTAGCAAAACCACAGGACACAAATGCAGGTACTAAAGGAAGTAGTCTTTCTCTATGCAAATGGCAAACATACTGAGAAAGAAATGAATGACAAGATTTCATAAAAATGGCTTCAAATGATATTAAGACGGTGAAATATAATAATCCTAAGTCAGCAAATGAGAAAAAGAAAACTTTTTATATCTAAGCAGATGAGAGGACATTATCATAGGATGGAAAAATGGGAAAGAATCGTTCTTTAAACTCCCCATGCATCAATAAGCAAAGGAAGGATTAACTGTCTTGCTTCTCAGACTTCCCATGAAATTTTCACAAAAATCAGATAACATCATCTTGAGTTTTGTATGGCAAATCCAATAGTAAGTAAAGTCAAACCAAACTGGAATGTCAAAAAAGCAAACAGCAAACGAACCAAAAACAAAACCTGCTGCAGCTTTCACCGTAGCAGAATTCCAATTGCACTTACAAATAGATTAATTACGATGGTACTTGTCGTCTTCATAGAAACAGTGATTGATACAGGCAACTTAGTTCTTGCATGCAATCCAGTATCCTACAGCCACTTGAATTTTGAAAAGGATTCCAACATTTCCCACCAGAGAAAGGACAGCATCTTTAACCAAGGGTCACGATGAAACTGGGTAGACTCTTAGACCCTTATTCGTATGCAAGGGGATCCTTCATTCTCAGGCTTTATAAATATTGACTCCAAATGTTTCTATGCTTTGTAGATAAGAACTGAAACTTGTAACATATTACAGGTGAGTGCAGGGGAGGAAACTTAACTCAGTAGCAGAGCAAAGGTCTTTCTACAAAGGACCCTGGTTTCAAAACGCAAAGATAATAAAATTCACAGCTCCAAATATCCAGTTATCAAATGGAATCACACGAAACTAAACAACTTCTCATAAGACAAGGGTACCTCACTCAATAAATAGACAATCTATAGGATAAATAACCCACTGGTAGAAGATATGTGACAGAGTGGTATGTATGTAGAATATACAAACAATATACCCCTTACAACACAAGATGTGTCCTGACAGTGATGTTTGTCTTTATTGGTTACATATACCACATTTACCTATGACTTACACAGAAGCAATTTTTGATTTGGAAAAATGGTTACTATTTGCCAATGGGGTATATAAAATGATGTGACTGAATTAGCTGCTTTCATGGTAATGTCAAATTATTGTTTTAACTGTAATGGCATTTTAAATGTGCATTATTTTCAGGTAATATTTATTTTCTAAGTCAACACGACTAAGTAATTAATGTGAATTTTATAGGTTACATACCCATCCTTCATTCCTTAGATTTGAGTCTGAATGCTCTTCACGGTCTCCTTTGTTTCCCAGTAATGAATTTTCTGCTGCAGGATTTATATACACATTAGATATTATAAATATAACCAAAATGCACTTAGAAAGCATAATACTCGCCTAATACTTGATACAGGACATCATTACTTAATGTTAGATGATGATATGAATATCATATTGATCTTTTATATGCTCAAGTCACATCCTGTGTCTGCCACCATTTCCCTTAGCGTGTGAGATCAAGACATAACTCCTTCTCCACACATGGTCCTTCTCCAGGATCATGTCTGCCTGTACGTCACCATATTCTACCAGGGTATTAATGAACTAAACCTCTGAGATTGTAAGACTCCTGATTAAATGTTTCCTTTATCAGAATTGCCATGATCATGGTGTCTCTTCACAGCATTGCACAGTGCCTTTAGAACATAACTACTCAGCACATTGCTCAAATACAGAAGTTTAAATGTATACACTCAGAGGGCAATGTCAGAGGATGTTGCTGTAGAGGATAGATTGTCAGCTATGAAATTATTGGCACATATGTAGTAGATATGTGAAAATAATGCAGGGGTACTTCAATGTACATAAAACAATAATTGTAATCCACCATATAACAAACTGAAAGACAAAAGCAACATGGTAATCCCATTAGCTGCTGAAGAGGTCCTTACATATAATCGAACACCATTTCATAATAACTTTCACAGAGATACAAGGAACAGACCTCACGACAATAAAGGCAAAGTTAACAGCAAGGCAATTGCCAATGTCAACCTAAATGAAGAGTAACTCAAAGCATTTACACACACAAAAAAAAAGAAATGAGACAATGTTGTCCACTCTCTTCACACCTATTCAACCTACTACTTAAATCCTTAGCTATAGCAGTAAGAAAACTGAAAGCAATCAAGTGGATACACATAGGAAAGGAAGAAATTGAAGTATCTATTTGCTGATGATATGACTATGTGTATAAATGATCCAAAAACCTTCTATACCAATAAAATTATACAGCTGATAAACACTTTGTGCAAAGCAACAGCATAAACAATTATCACGAGACTTCTGAAATACAAATGACAAATGGGTTGAGAAAGAAGTCAGATAAACAATACTTCAATAGTTTCCATAGAAACAATACATTTCAAAATAGCATGTGTGTGTGTGTGTGTGTGTGTGTGTGTGTGTGTGTGTGTGTGTGTACATATATACACAGTGGTATCTCTTACTAAGCAAGTTAAAAACTTGTAGAATGAAACTTTCAGACACGGAAGAAACTGAAGATGGTATCAGAAGATATAAATAACTTTTATACTCGTGGATTGGGAGGATCAGTTGAGTGAAAATGACCATCATATCCAAAGCAATATACAGACTCAATGCAACCAAAAAAAATTCTAACACAGTTCTTCACAGATCTTGAGAGGGAAACTTTTAACTTCATATGTAAACACAAATATAGAAAGAGAGAGAGGAGAGAGAGGGGAGAGAGACTGGAGGAAGAGAGAGAGAATACAGAGGTAAGAGAGAGACTGAGAGAGTGGGGGAGAGAGGAGGAGGCAGAGAGAATAGCTGAGGAAATCCTGAATAATACAAAAACTTCTGAAGTTCTCTGATCTCAAATTGCACTACAGTCTATAGTACTAATACAAATTGGTAATGGCGTCAAAACAGACACATTGATCAAGGATAACAAACTAAAGGCTGATAAATGAGGTCACACGAATATGGACACGTGATTTTTGATAAAGGAGCTAGAAATGCACACTGGAAAAAAGACAGCATTGTTAACAAATGGTGCTGGAAAACCTGGATGGTGGCCTATAGAACACAAACACACCCATACTTATTCCTCTACATATAACTTCACTTTAAATGGATGAAGAACATCAACATACAACCAGATACACAGAACCTGATAGAAGAGAAGACAGAGAATAACCTTGAAACCTTTGGTACAGCACAAGAAGTAAGAACAAGAATAAATGGAACCTCATGGAACGAAACAGCTTCTGTATAGCAAAGGACACCATCATTTGCACAAAATATCAGACTACGGGTTGAGGAAAGATTGTTATCAACTACACATCAGAGAGAAGCTAACACCTAAAATATGAAAGGAACTCAAAAAACTGGACAACAAGAAAACAAAATAACTAAATTAAAATGGAGTATAGACCTAAACAAAAAATTCTCATAAGAAGAAAATCAAGTAGCTGAAAAGCATGTAAAGAAATGTTCAACATTCATTGTCATGTAGGATATACATATCAAAACTACTGTGAGATTTCATATTACACATCTCAGGATGGTCAAAATTCAGCAAAACAAATGATGGCCCAAACCCACAAAACAAATGACATCTCGTGCTGGTAAGGATGTGGGATAAGGGGATTCATCTATTGAGGGTATGGGTGCAAACATCTATAGCCACTATGGAAATCAGTGTGGTGACTCCTCATGAAGCTGCGAATTCAAGATCCAGTTCTACAACTCTTGGGCATATACCAAAGGACTCTACGTCCAACTACAGAGATACTTGCTCAACTGTGTTCATTGCTGCTCTATTCATAATAGACAGGAATGGAAAACAGCCTAGTAGTCTGCCAGTGGGTGAATGAACAAAGGAAATGTGATATATTTTCATAATGGAATTTTACTCAGCTCTTCGAAAATATAAATTTCAGAGGTAAATGGATGGAGCTAGAAAAAAAATCATCTTGACTGAGGAAACTCACACCCAGGTAGACAATTGTCATTGTATTGACTTATATGTAGATGTTAGCTATTAAGTCTTTGGTAAGCAAGAGGATAGGTATAGAGAAAGGGACTAAGATGGAGGTAAGGATCTCCTAAGGAAGGGGAAATAGCAAATATATTTATGAATGGACAGAATAGTGGAGACTGCACTAGAATGTTCAAATGGAAACAGGTAAGGAAGATGGGGTAGTGGAGGGGATGCAGGGAAGGATGGCTAAATCTAAGGAGACTTTGATGGGGTCATATGGAGACCGAATGCAACAGAAGCTTCGTAAAACATAAACAGATATGAAAGCATTCCAAAGGGAATCACTACATAATGGGAGAGACATTTCTTGCCACCAAATGAAACCTCCTGTCCTGGGAATCGGCTACATTTAATTAATTAATACCTAGTGCTGTCCACCCATACTGATTAGTATTCATGGAACAGGAAGGTACCTGGCTTTCCCCCTAAAGGAGAAATGTAAATGCCAACCCAGCTACAAACTGTATTGTACGAAGATGACCTTCCTGCAAGATATGCTGGTGCGAGTGTGGCACAAAGCTTGTGGGGTAACCACTCACTCTCTGATTGCAATTGAGTCCCAGTTTGTGGGAAGGAATCTACCCAGCTCAGGTGGACGATAGCCTGAGACTAGATAGGTCAGGGCCCTGGAGAAAAACCAAGTAATGCTGTCCTGCTAACTGTACTTAGAAAATAAAATGATTCCTAAGGACATTTTCCACATCCATGGATTTGGATCTTGTTCAGCCATCAACAGAGAAACTTCCTCCTTCTAGTGCAGGAGAAAAAAATGATGAAAAAAAATACAGAGGCCCACAACTGGATAATATGCAGAGAGTGAGAGAGACTTTGGAACTCTCAGTGGTATGTGCAATGTCTCCATTAAAGCCCTCCTGTCAGAGCTCAGGGAATTCTGCTGAAGAAGCAGGCAGGCAGATTGCAAGAGCAGGTTAATATGCAAGACACCAAGGAAACAAAGCTTTCTGAACACACTAGGACTGACAAACAAATGAAGCCACAGACTGGCTGATGCAGAGGGTCTAAGCTACAAGGGGTACCAGCCCTGACAGGGTAAGTAGACACCACCCAGAAACGATCTCCAATTGGTAACACTCACAAAGGAACTCTGGCTTTCTCCACTGGAGTCTCATTGCCTATACAAACCACATTTAAAAGCAGTCCCTGTTCCCAGAAGCACACAGCCAACAGAAAACCAATACAATGGTACTATTGGAGGTTTCTTTTGTCTCACAATACTTTGTCTGTCCATTTTCTAAGCATACAGATCTTTTGCTCTTATAGTGTTGATGGGTTTCTGTGTGTGCCAATGAGTGTATCTCAGCGTTCATCTGTGTTTCTTGTGCTCTTTCTTGGGAAATTTTTCTGTTTGTTTTGCCTACTTCTGGTGAGTTTGCTTTATATTATCCTATTCAATTTTCCTTTATTATTATTTTTAGATGCCTGCTCTTTGTAATGAGACAGAGAGAGAGAGAGAGAGAGAGAGAGAGAGAGAGAGAGAGAGAGAGAGAGAAAGGAGGGTTGTATATATGTGGTTAGACAATTCTCTCTGAGAAAGAAAACATTCTTGCTCCACCATTTCTCTATGAAGAAAGACTAGGGAACATAAAATTGGAGGACTTACATGGGGAAGTCATGCAGTTATTGTGAGGTTTTTCATATTCATTTTCTAAAATTTTCATTCTGCCAAATACAGAAATGGCATCAGTTAATTTGATTTTTATGATAGCAAAACATTGATCAATATACTTCATTTGAAGATTTAAAATGTTTCAGATATTTTTCATAATATTTGCCATACCCTACACATTTATGAATCATGTGAAAAGAAGAAGACAAAGAAGACAAAGGAGGAGAAGACTACAAAGGAGAAGAAGAAGGAGAAGAAAAAGGAGGAGAAGGAGAAGAAAAAGGAGGAGAAGGAGAAGAGGAAGAAGAAGGAGATAAGAAGAGCCCAATTCACTTTTTGTAATTGAAGGAGGAGAGGACAACGTGAAATGCTATTGAGTCAAGAGCGTTATAATTCAAACCATCTAGCATATCTTGACAGGATGGAAAGTACCCTGATATTAGGAGTTCTTTTTCTGGCGCAGAATTTCTCTTAGGCTCCAAATCTCAGCATTTACTACTTTAGTTCACCAACTTACTGTGAATATTTCATCACGTGAAAGTATGCATGGAATTAGCAAAGCAGTATATTATGTTTTGCTTCTCAATCTTGAACTAATACAAATCCCAAAACAAGATGGGTGGTGATGGTGTGCACCCTTATTCCCCATGAAGGAGGCAGAAGTAGGTGGATCTCTGTGAGTTCAAGACCAGACTGGCCTAAGGTGCTAGTTCCAGGACAGCCAGGGATATTAAGCAGAGAAAACCTGTCTCAAAAAACAAAAACAAAAGACAGACAAACAACAAAATAAAATAACCAGAATCCCAAAGGAAAACCACTGTGTCATTCTTTAATGGGTCTGAACTAAAGAGTCAGTCAAAGATGAGAACACTATGGAATTTCAAGACATGGGTTGGTCTGTTGCTATTCTTCTTCTATCCAGTAATGAAGTACTTAGCTGAGTTTTGTCATAATGACCCTGCACATCCATGCTTATCACCAACTGACACAGAAGACAAAGTCATATTTCATACTTGTATAAACATACAGATGAGATGTGATGGGGTTTATGTGTAAAACATAGGTAACAATTTGTGTTCACAGAATTCTGCTCCGTGTCTTTCATTTGAGGCAGATATGGAAAGCATCCCAATGCTTGAGGCACAGACTAAAGTCGCTTGAGTAATCCTAAGTAATATGGAAAACACTGGATAGGTGTGCTGCCTGTGTTATGTCAAAATGACACATGGAGAGTCTGATAAGAGGGAGCCTTAACCGAGAAAATGCTTCTATAAGGTCTGACTATGGGAATTTTCTTACTTGGTCATCCATGGGGGAGGTCCCAACCCAATGGGAGATGTTACTGTCCTTGGATAGGTGGTCCTGTCTTCTATTAAAACGCAGGCTGAGCAAGTAATGAGCAATCTGTTCAGCAGCACCTCTCCAACATCCATGCATTGAAACCTAACTCCAGGTACCTGTCCTGTTTGAGTTCCTGTCCTGACTTCCATTGATGAAAAACTGGATGTGGATGTAGAGTCAAATAAACCCTTTCCTCAAGTTGATTTGGTCATGGTGTTTCATCACAGCAATAGCGATGGTACTAGAACAACAGGTCAATGACTACCTATCACCTTCCCTGAGAAAGGTAATAGAGATCTGTCACAACCACAGGGCATGATTCATGCAACATTTGCACACAGATTACTACTACTAAAGAAGGAAAACATTCTGAAAATGTTTGGACCCATGTGATATTTTAATGTATTCACAAACCCGTTTAGAGAGACAACACCAAGTAACTTATTGTGATGGTCTTCTAGGATACTGCAATGCTTTGAATACATGATCACATTCAGTTGCCTAGCAATGGGTGTGGGGAAACCTTAGTCTTGGCTGCCAGAGTACAGTACTACTATAATGGGAAAAATTTTGAATGTACAACCACATGGGCAATTGAACTACCCAGCTTTCAAGGCCCCATGACTCTTACGGCAAAGACCCAGGCAAGGTTAGTCAAAAGTGGACTGAAGGACAAGCTCGATGGTGCCAAATGCCCATGAACCAAAGCTGACTCGGTTTTCCTCATGCCTGCCACATCCATCCAATATATGTTAAGACTTGACTTCGATGTACTTAGGGAATCTCTTTGGTTGCTTCAAAGTCGAGGAGTGGGAGTAATAGACAGCACAGCTCCCAGAGGAGAATGTTACCATTTTCTGTGGAAGTGTACATTGTGAGATTGAAACAGCCAGTGGAGAAAATGAGAACACAACAGGGATTCAATCCCATTGCCTGAGGGCTCTTCTTGGAATGAAAGAAAACATGGGGGGGGTCTCCTGAATGATAAACAACTTTTTTTAATTTTATTTTACATACCTATCCCAGTTTCCCCTCTCTCTCTCCATTCCTCCCTCCCTCCCTCTTTCCCTCTCCCCCACCCTTACATGCATCCCGACCACCCTCTCTTCCCATCTTCCCCCCCAGTCCACATGTAGGGTGATGCTCTCCAGGAGGTGTCATCTAAATCTGTCATTTGGAGTAGGGACTAGGACTTCTCTCCTGTCTCTATGTTAAGGGAGTATCCCTACATGGGGTGGGGGGAGAGTGCACCCAAAGTCCTTTTGTGAACCAGGAATACATCCTGGTTCCACTGTATGAGGACCCTTAGACAGCTCAGGCCTTCTATCTGAGATACATGTTCAGGGGATCTGAGTAAGTCCCATGCTGGATTCTTAGCTCTCAGTCTGGGAGCCCATTAGCTCCTCCTTGTTCAGGTAAGTTGTCTCTGTGTGTTTATGCAGCATGGTCTTGTCCTCCCTCTCTGCATCTGGATTCTAGCTCAGCTCAGTGTTTAGTTGTGGGTGTTTGCTTCTGTTTCCAACAGGTACTAGATGAGGGCTCCATGATGGTGGATAAGTTAGTCATTGATCTCATTATCAGGAAAGGGTATTTATGGGAGCCTGTCTACATTGCTCAAATTGTTAGTTGCAGTCAGTCTTGTTAAAGCTTTAGAAAGAGAGGCTAGGAGTGAAGCTCAGTGGTAAAACACCTGCCCAGCATATTCAGGTGCCTGGGTATAATTCCCAGCCTAACCATAAATCAACTCTGAGATAATGTCTTTTGTACTCATTGCTGCTTCTCACTAATCTACAATTTCATCTGATCCTCAGCAGACAGGGTTGGCTAAAGCACTACCATTCCAAAACTTCTTAAACAACTGAAACTATAAACTTTTGCCTGACTTAAAATACAATAGTTGTAATTATTCTGTATCTACATTGGGGTTAATTAGCCTTTTAATGTATATACTTACACTTTTCTATTTCCTGCTTGGGCATAATCCAGCGCAGTCCATCCGAACATATCTAAAGACCAAACATTAGCTCCTTTATTTAATAAAAGTCTGACTAGATGTTCCGAATCCCATTTCACTCCATACATCAAGGTCGTTCTACAATGATAGAAAGATGATTAAAGTAAACAGTGAATTGCATGTATTTTACCAATTCATTGTCTTACCATTGTGTGGAGAATTGAGCATTTAGAAACTAGACAATTATCTTGAGAGCATAAGTGTTCATCACTGTCTTCTAGGCTATGAAGTGGAAATTAGCACAAAGATTCTTGATCCTCTTGATATGTGTGTGGGGGGGGTGGGGAGGTTAAATTAGTACACAGAATCATTTTAGTGGTAATCCATGATCCAGTTAATGTTAATATGACCTAGGTCCTACTTGACATAGTTTTAAAGCTTTGGTATTATGCATGTAGGTACTGACCTAACCAAGCTAGCTCGGTCTTTCATGCCTATTTGTATGATTTCTGAGACTTTGAGGCTCTTCTACGACATGAAATAGTACCTTAGGAAAAACCTGATATCAGTAAACGTCAAAGAAGGCAATTTGAAGAAAAGTTGCCCAACAGCCTATGATTTTACTTCAGTTCATTCTTAATATACTATACCAAAAATCAAGCACTATAAAGTTAAGTTTTCACAATAATTAAATAATTGAACTAAAACCTTATAATTTACAGAAAATGATTATATGACTATCCACATGACATTCTAAATAAGACATCAGGTATTATCACAGGGGACAGAAACTTGACTCTACATCATTTTTGTATTACTCGTTGCATATAATTTTTGATCTGACATGGTTTTTATCCATATTTTTTAGTTTATCCCATTACATTTTTTATTTGAGTGACTGTTACTATTTTAGAATACAATTAATGTTTAAAAACGCAAAAGTACATACCTTTGGTATGGGTCGCAAGCATGAATATTTGCACCTGATGTTATTAGCAATGCTGCGGTCAATAATTTTTTTTTTCTGGAGAGCCAGCATCAGGGGGGTCAGGCCCTCCTGTAATGAAATCAACCAATAATTCACAATGCTGCCTATTCCCCAACTGAAGTGAAAACTTTATACCTGGCACAGTGAATATAAAGTTTTCCACAAAGTAGAGAGCACTAGAGATTTTCTTCACAGCAAACTGCTCATTCCTATGTTGTCATTGTAATTCTTCAATCCTGCCTACAGTTGTTGCAAGACCTCTCCAAAACTCATGTCAAACACTTTCCTTCCATGAATCTCTGTTCCTTTCACTACATTTATCATGGCATATTAGAGTTATGTGTTTGCTTCCTTTTAAGTGAAAATTATTTTAATTGAATTAAAATCATTCCCCACTCCTATTCTTACATTAGATACTCCCCTTCCCCCACACATCTCACCTCATTTAACTCTACTTAGTACTCTTCCCAGGCTCCTTCAAGTTAGTAGCCTCTTCATCTTTGATTATCTTTACTACATATATCTATATATGTGTGTACATGTATGTATAAACATATAAATAGAACCTACTGTCTCCATAGTTGTTCCGTATATGGTTTTTAGGACGGCCACTTTGCATTGAACAACCAATAAGGGGGGTTTACCTTTAAGAGAAGCAAATTCTCATTCTCCAAGCAATCAACACTTGATAATAAATTCAAAATCTAGGGATGGAACACAGTGAAAGATTTCTTCTTCTACCTTAACATGTCCACTGGTATTATCATAATTCCAGTCTTTTTATGCAGCTGTTTCTAGGAGAGGCTGTTGCATGGAAGACTTCCTCATTATTCTGCCTATTACAATCTTTTCAATCCCTCTCCCTCAAAGTTTTCTGAGCCACAGACTCATGAGCTGTGATGTAGATGTACAAGCCAACATTTCTTGGGGAGCATATCTCAAAGGAACCAACCCCCAAACAAGTGCCAAAGGATTTCAAAATTTTGTTGAATAGGTGTACTAAATTTTCCTCTCTAACTCAGAATTTCTACCTGTATTTCAAATGATATTTGTGTGCCAGATGTATCATTTTCCAACATGAAATATGAGAAAAACTGTGAAATTGTTCTTTTTCAAAATAAGTAAATAACCAAAATGTGCTTCTTTGGTAAATTCCTGTTTGACCAACTGTGTATGCAGCAGACATTAGCATCTGAACAACTTGTTTCAGGGGACCCACGATAGCAATGCCAGTCCCTTGCTCTGAATATGTCACCAAAGAAATTGACTCAAAATAGCCGAAGCGCCATATAAACTTTGATGAATTGACTGTTTCTATCCTGTTATATGATGCAAGTTGTCCTCACCCTAGAAAGCCCAAGACATGTTCCTTAAAAATTATTCAATTTAATTTTTGTTCATTTCATACATAGGTGCTGTAGTGACCTCATTTCAACCTTTCCTCACTGTCTCTCCTACTCCCCCTCTGTATCAACTCTTCTCATGCCCTCCCTACTGCTTCTAATTTTGATGACCTATTCTTTAACCAGTATTGTTATACACACAAGCTTATCTATGCCTGCTTGTATGTGTGCATGTATACATATAACGTACTGAGTCCATTTAGCTTTGCTCATATTGTAAGTGTTAATGGCTAATGATCTAGCATTGCATAGTCAGAGTTTGTCTCTAGAGAAAACAGATTCTTTTCTCATCACCCATTGTTTTCCCAGTGATAGAACCTTGTAAGTTCCCCACCACTGTTGGCAATTCGCGCTGTATTGCCATCATGTGGGCCTTATTTAGGCAAAAAGAAGACAAAGATTTCCTGAGTTCAATATTGCATTATCTTGCAACAGGCACAATAGTTCTTTTGTCCTTAGAGGCATTTGACCCCTTTTCAATGATGTTCTCTGAGCCTCAGGGATGGGTTTGCACCAGTTGGGGCTGGCTAGTCAGCAAAAGAATCTTATGTTCACATTATTGGATTCAGCAAATGGCAATAATAATACCTTACAGCATTTGAGGATCTCTTGGACTCTAGTCAACATTAATTCCAGGGGCAGTTTACCTCTCCTGCTTTGTTAAACAGTCTATTGCTTTAGGCTAGGGGGGAGACCGTTTCATCCTGTTCTTTACTTATACTCCAATACATGTGTTTAATTTCCCTGATATGATAATTCCATGAGCGAGATAGACTTCCAATATTACTTTTTAAAGCATAGATCTCAGTATGTAGCCCAGTCTAAGCTAGAAGTCATCTTCCTGAAACAGAACCTCAGTCCTACTCTTGAGTTTACAAGTGTGCCATCACATCTGATCACCTGCTTCTTCAAATTCTTTTGTATCATTGCTCCAGTGTGATCAATGCTTAGGTTATAGTTCTAGGCAAGGTACAAATCAGAAATAAATAAATGCTTTATCCATCAGTGAAAACTGAATAATCCCTGTATGTACTTGCTTTGGTACACTGCAATCACTCAGTAGCTTGCACTTGTGTGAAATGTGAGAGAAACAGTGGATGTTGTCTGTAGTGTACACAACATGTCTGACTACAAACAGGATCAACCTAATAAATCTAAAACATCTCCTAATCAGAATGGTGTTATTTATATTGAAGATAATTTTTCAGGTGTTAGATATGCATCTATGAATTGTGCATAGTAGACAATGCTCAGATACAAAGCTGATATTGAGAAATAATTTTAAAATGCCAATTAATTTCATAAATATAAAATGTCAATTAAATTCATAAATGCACCAGACATCCTAAATCTATATCAAAACACCAGGAAACAAAAATAGAAGACTCAAATAGTTACATAGGGAAAGCAGGGGGACATGAGCAAATGGGACACACTTGGATGTTGAGTATGAAAGTGTTCACTGTAGGGACTGATTCAATCAAATGTGTCCAGAGGAGAAAGGAATTGAATCTTTATGAACAAGAAGAAGTCCAGATTTCTGAATTCTCCTACAGATTGAGAGTATACTGTGCATGGAGTGCACTGACTCCATAGAACTTTGGTTCGCATTTTTTTTTTTTTTAACCTTTGCTGAATGTTTAGCAACGGATTTGTACAAAGCAAGTACTGGTAGTGCAATCAACCATATTTAACTCAAAATAAAACAGTCCCCGATATAGTGTGAAAGTGAAATGTCACCCACAGGTTCATGTGATTGACACTGTAGCCTAGCTGGTAACTATGTTGCAGGAAGCTTGTGGAAGCATTTGGAAATGGATCCTTGCTCTCTGAGCTATTGTCATGTTGGCAATGTTGGGGTTAGTCCCAATATTGTCCCAGTTTCTCCAGCGGCTTTTGCTTTCAAGGCTGTGGACATGGGAGAAGGTGAAATGTAAGTTCCTGACAGGATGAACCAGCATAATTAAACTTCTGTGCTTTCTCGACCAAGACAAGATCATCCCTTGCGACACAGCAACTCTTTTCTTTCTGCTGATCCAAGCAGGGATGTTAAAACAATGACAAGCACAAACTGTAATCCAGTCATTGGGATGGTTAGTTTCAATTGTCAATTGTCAAGGACACCACCTAGAATGACTTAGGAAGAGTGTTTCCATTGGGAAACTGAATCATTAGACAGACCCGTGGAAAGGTCTGTGGCCTATGTCCTGAAGCTTCTAATGATTTTACCCCATTATTGATGCTTCAGTCTTATTGTTCAGAAATAAACGTAGGCACATAACTATCCCAACACCAAGAGTTCAGTTTTCAAACGGTGTGTTTGTTTTATTTGAGTACCAAGATAAAGCTTACTTCCAAGGTAAAGTTTGCTTTCTTTTATTATTTTAAACTGGTTAGAAAAGTGGTGGAAAATATTGATAAAGTAGAAGTATTATACATGGCATACTTTGTGTTTTCATGAAGATTTGCTGTCCTACGAACAGGAAAGCTGTGTTCTCTATTACTTTTTTCAATAAACCAAGGTTATTTCTCCCATATTTAAAATCAGATTTATGAAAGTTCCATAGTTATTTTGACTACATCTACCATTCTCTCTCTACTCCTTCCTGATCCACCCACTTTCCCTACCCACCATACTTTCTGTGCTCATTAATAGAACCCACTCACTGAGTCTAGGGATCATTGCAAAATTCTCTAAGAGACAGAGCAAGTCGATTGACCACAAGGAAACCACAGGGCAGATGTTCATATGAACTCACAGTCATTGTGACAACACTCACAAGGCTCACCCAGGCAATACCAAGTCAGCCAAACTCTTCATTGTGGAGACAGGAAGTTAGGACGAAGTCCTATCTCTAGCTGGGGAGCTATTGGCAACTGATAGCTGTGGGAGAGGGAGAGCCAGTTTTATTTAGCAGTGTGACTCCCTAGTAGGCTGACCAAACTGCAGTGGATGGTCACAAACCCAAAAGCATATGGGCTGTGCGAACTGCACTAATTTCTTGCACTATAAAAGCACAACAACCATGTTGATGTTTAAATAAATACCAATCAAATGATTTCTAAATGTCAGTCAGGGAATACTTGAGCTTCAGAACCCAGATAATTGTGGCCCTATACATGAACTTGTGAAAGCACACAGTTCCTAAATACTTGAGAATTTAATTTAGGTAATCTTTACCTCTGACATCTCTTCCGTAGTGCTCCCTGACGCCAAAAGGGCAGCCACGATTTCAAAGGAGTCATTGTATATGGCATGATGAAGTGCCATGTCACCGTTCACGTCTTTCAAGTTCGGATCTGCTTCTTGTTGTAGCAGAAGCAAGACTGTTTCTGTTGAGCCAGACTGTACAGCCTGTGGATGTTATAAAAAAGAAAAACATTGAAAAGTCAAGTAATTCAAAACAGGCATTTCACGGCTTTCACTATGATTCATGTTTGAGTGAGATAGATGCTTTCATTTTCAGTATGAGCATTTAAGTGAAATATTTCCTGAAATTGATATATTTGAACTACCTTGACAAGTGGTGTCATTAACTTGTCGTCAACCATGTTAACTTCAGAGCCATTCATTAACAGATACTTTACAGCAGCTGTACATCCATGAAAGGAGGCATAATGGAGAGCCGTTCTGTGGGAGAAAGACACATGTTCTTATTGAAATTGTAGGATATTATGTCAGCATGTACAATCACTCACATTTTGCAATCATTATATGACATGTAAGTCCTCTGACTCCCCACGGACCAATGTTTAACTTTCTTCTAAACATGTTCATTTGCTCTAATTATTCACTATATTAGAGCACCTCACTCACTATCCAGAACGTTTGTTACAGTGGGGGGAGAGAACCCATGGCTGTTGCAGGCTAGATCAGTCATCTGTCACTCACTCATCTAGTTCTATCTGGAGCCAAGGTTCTGGCCCAGAGAGGCCTACTTGTACAGAGAGAGCATGACCTTAGGCTTGAACTCCTACTTGACTTTGCATCCTGCTCTAGGTGGCATCCTCACCAGCTATCCCCTAGTCCATCAATGCAGTGATTTCTTCATCCTTTACATGCAGATCCAAACAACTCCTCTCCCAGTGTACTATGACACATCAGTGAGGATCTTTGCAACCACTCTGCATGGGCTTCTGCACAGTAGATCCACATGGTGGACATTTAAATTATTAATATTACAATGTGATGAACATTTCAAGTAAACGGCAATCCATTATCTACTTTACAAAGATTTTCAAGGTTATTTATACACTTACAAGATCCCACAATGGTGTTGGTTTGCTTTTATTTAATTTGAGACAGAGTCTGCTTCATTAAGAAAACTGCAATCATTCATGCTCTTAATATGACATGCTGCCCAACTTAAGAATTTCTTTGGCTCACATTTGAACTCACCAAAAATTGGAATGTGACTGACAATTCATATTTGCCAACAATGACTGCTAACACTTAAAAGCTATGCCCTCATGCAAATATCATGGTGCCTTGGACTAGTTGATATGTGACATATATGCTTGGCATTCCTAGTCTCTTAAGCTAGATTCAAATAAATGCTAGTTTTGAATGCAGTGTAGGTAAGAGCTGTGAAACATATCAACAGCAAAGTGTAAATACAGAGGAACTTTTATTTAGTTTTTTTTTTTTTTTTTTTTTTTTAACGAAAATTCAGCTGAAGGTAACTTGGGATTCAAATCAGTTGGTTTGGCTCATTCTTCACCATAAAGACAGAGAATTCATAGGCAGCAGATATTTGCTATGCCTAATGGCAGTATCTAAATCTACTTTCACAAGGGAGATTAAAGACTGTGGGCCACAACAACTTGGGCCCAATTGGAAAAGCAAGATGAGTTTGCTGCTTTCCAAGTTATGAAAATCCCAGTAAGCTTTATTCACCTCTACCAGGAATAACTAAATATATCAGAAGTAACTTGCAGATAACCTGGAGCTTGTCAGCAAATGGTGCTAAGAAAATTGTTACTCATCAAGGCAGTGCTGAATTAAACCCTTCAGAATGATATGAACTAACAAGTAAGAAGCTTAAGAGAAATAACAAATCTGAGAAATCTATGAAGGTACAAGAATGACATTCCTAGGACACTAGTGAGAAACAAAGAAAATGAAGTGTGATAAGAACACAGCTATCTTTCAAGTTCAAATTCTTTGCATGATTCTTGTGTAAACGATATATATATATATATATATATATATATATATATATATATATATTTACAAAACATGGGTACACAGTGGTATAAAGATTAGTTGAACTATATTTGAGTAATTTCAATATATTCAGTGGCTTTAGTATGAGAAACTGTACCAGCAGTGGTAGCTCATGCCTTTAATCCCTTCACACATGCAGCAGAGTCAGGCAGATCTCTCTGTGAGTTTGAGGCCAGCCTGGTCTTCAGAGGGAGTTCCAGTACAAGCTCCAAATCTCTACAACAAAACTTGCCTCAAAAAAATAAAAAAAAAAAAAAAAAAAAAAAGAAGAAAAAAAAAAGGCTCTATACTTGGCATCTGTACTCTCTACATGTTTATTACTTGTTATTGCATATATTGAAATGCAATTCCATTTGTTTACTATTGTATAGTCAATAAAATGCCATACATGGGGATTATGAAGTGACAGGGAACCTCCTGGGACTTTGGTCTAGTGCTTATGCTCAATAATATGACATGGACCCTCTCAGACCTCAGATGACCAAGAGCCTGCCAGCTAGAAAGCCTAGCTGGGCTCTTCCACTCCTGTTATCCTCAACAGATCCAGGGAAGGTAGGTTTTCCCCATCTCCCATCATCCCATTTCTTCATGCCCAACTCCCATCCTGAGCTTCCAAGCCCTCTTACCGCTGGTGTTTGTCTTTATGATCTATGGAAAATTTCTTCTTTTCGATGAGTCGGATAAGAACTCCGATTTTCCCTCTACAGGCTGCCAGATGAAATTTATTTTTTCCCATGTAGTGCTGCCTGTATATCTTCTCTTGACTGGACCGCCAACAACATAAGTTGTTTTGGCCAATGTCAGAGGACTTACAGAATTGTTTTGGAGTTTGCTGTTTTTTAAGACACCAGAGAGTCCTTAAGGAGGACAGCATCTTCTGTGTCCACCTTCCTCTCGGCTTAAATATTTGGGATTAAGTGTAGTCCATTAACATAAACATAAAAAACTACGTATAAAAGTGGTCTAAAACCATCCTCGTGTCGATCAAAGAAGCGACTCAAGTGTTGCCTGTTAAGCACAGATCCAAATGGTTACTTAACAATCGTTGCCAAGCAACACTGGTAAATTCTAATATGCACCTTCTTCCTCATAGGTCACAGCCCCTGAAGTAAATGGTGTCAGTGCACATGTGCAGTGTAGGTAGGCCTGGTGCCCTTGCTTGCCTTAGTTTATACTTACCATGCAAGGTCTTTATTCTTCAAATTTGAAGAATACCTTTATTCCCTACATTAATCTTACTTGGCAGTTGCTTTGATAGTGTAAAATTCATCTGTCTAAAATTTTATCTAGGGCTTTTCACTGAAAGGTCATTTTATTTATATGAGCTGGCCTTTGTGAAAAAGACATCCTCCCTCTTCCCCCCCCCCACCCCTGTGTCTTACTCTATGCCTATTTCTCTCTCATCTCCCTCTATCTCTCCTCTCTCTCCCCTTCTCTGTCCATCTCTCCTCTCTCTCCCGCTCTCTCTGTCTATCTCCATCACGCTATCTCTTTTCCTGGTTGTTGAACATAAGAGTATTTGACTCTACAATACCTTCTGATTATAGGTTCATTCCCCCTATCCTCCCTGATCTTCCTCACCAACCCACCCACACAAATCAGTCCTTTCTCCCAGTAGTTTCTTCCTTCCCCTCAATTGACCCCTCCAGTTTCCAATTTCTCCCACTCTGAGCACCACAGCTCAGGTGCTTGCAGTTCTTTGGAGACACCTCTCAATGGGCATGGGAGGCACGTGAAGCTCTAGGGGAATTCTGCTCGCTAAACACTCTAAACAGCAGGAGGCAATTGAAATTAGACTAAAAAATAAATGACTATTTGTGCTACACAACTGTTAGACACTGAGCTTATTCACAAAAAGTAAAATACAATCTATGTCTTCATTTTCTGTTTGTTTGTTTCCGTTTGTATTCCTAGAAAGAAGACTCCATAATAACATGTGAGCAAAATATGTTTCAAAATCAAGTGTGCTTAAGAATAAACAGCCAACACACCAGAAATATAAATCTGCCTTAGTTAAGAGCACAAAGAGGGAACCTTCAAGACAAGCTTAAATGGCCTGGAAGCAGTTAAGGTCACAAAAACAAGTGCAAATTATCACCATGAAGGTGGAACAAATGCATTCACCTGCCCCTGACAAGCAGGGGTTTGTATCCCTTTCCATCAGTGGGATTAGATTTTCACTAACCCCACTTGGGAAGGTGAAAGAAAAAGGAAACTTGGCTATATTAGTCGGGGGACAGAATTATTAAGAGAAAAGAGGAAGTGTGACTAAAGAGATATGTTTTCTGATTTGTGTGTGAGTGTGTCTACTTGGTAGGATGACTTAAGTATTGAAATGAATTTTCATTAAAAAGCCCACTGTTTCTCTTGGGAGTTATTAAAATGGAAAGAAACCCATCATGAGAAAGCAGATATTGGAATATTTGGAACTTTTCTACTGGTAATTAACAGCTGTAAAGTCCACCGAGGCAAAAATAAAATTAAGTAGCTGAAACAATGTCCTGTGACCACTTGCACAGGCTAACTATTCTCTTCCATATCTGTGTTTGCTTGAAGATGCTGGCGTGTGTGCTGGGGTGTGTCTGAAATGGATGGGAGATGGAGAATAAAGCCAGTGAATGGGTCATGCTGAAAGGACAACTTTAAATGTACATAAATATTGCTGCTCTGTTCATGCCTATATTTCCTTAGAAAAGAATTTATACTGTGAAGGATAAAAAATGAACTTAGGAAAAGGAGCTGAGGAAGGAAGTCTCTTCCTCCCCTTGCTGTCTGTAAAGGAACAGAGGCTGGGAATGGGGAGATGGCACAGGTGGTAAAGCACCTACCGTGAAAGCATCAAGATCTGTGTTCGAGTCCCCACAAGATGTCAGGCAAGTTTGGACAGAAAACGAGGGTGCCTCGGGCTGCTGACCAGCCAGTCTAGCCCAGTCAGAGATTTCTAGGTTCAGTGAGAGATCCTGTCTCAAAAAGTAATGTGGAGAGGGATCCAGGGGCTCCTCTGTCACCTTCTGGCCCATGCACTTTTTAAAGGTCTTTCAGTTCCACGATGAGCTACTCCTTCTTGGGACTCATCATGTGTACTTGAGGCTTTCTTCGAGGATTGGTGATTTTGGTTGTTCCTCTATGGTTTACATTGAGATAATAAGACTGGACAAGAATGGAGACAGGGTGAGTGAGCAAGTATTCAATTTGTACCTGAGGTGCTCAAGACTTCTGATCCATGAATGCTGCTTATAGGATGTCAGCCTAGGTGCCAAATTTTCCAGAATACATGTGTGGAAAGAAGTATGCAGAGTTTTTGCCTTTGGGAAGAACCATGCTAGTGCCACCTGGCTATGAACTCCTGACCTCATCGAGGCTTTAGCTTGAAACTTTAATTTCTTGCATTGTTCATGCTCTCCTCATTCTCCCCTCTGAGTCTGGCTAAACAGGCTGAGTTCAGTCTCCATCTCACTTGTTGGCACTTTAGTGTCTTAGGTTTGTGTGGAGCAGCTCTGTGCTCTCATCTGCTTTCCATATCTCCACAGAACCCTTCTCTCTCATTATCTTTTTCTTTATGAGCTCATCACTTGCAATTCATTTGCTGTCCCCATTAAAGCATCCAAGAAAGGGTAAGAAATAAGGGTGTACTAAGTCAAACTCTTTGAAGCAGGAGACCGTGATTTGTGGGGGGCACTTATTTACATGTATGTGTATTTAAAAATGGATTAGACCATGTTTGTATTTGTGCTTAAACAAACACCTTCAAATGATCTCTGGGCACAAATAGAATGTGTTCTCCATATACTCCACTCCTTCAACTACTCTTAATTCTTTCCACATGTTGGCTCCCTGTGCTTTGTGTATGTATGTTCATGTAGATGTATGCAATTATGTGTGCAGGCATACTGTTCCAAACATGAGTGTAGTGTGTGTGGACTACAGGTTAAAGTTTTATGTCTTCCTTAATAGCTTTTCTCCTAGCTTTGTGGACATGGGTTTTCTCACAGAACTTGGAGTCCATTGGTTCATTTAGCTTGGTTGGCGAATGTACTCCACAGATGCATCTGTTTGTGCAATCTGTACATATCTCCCAGAACTCACTGGCTATAGACACCTGTCCACATAACTGACTTTCCTTGGGTGTTGGGGATCTGATCTCAGGTCTTCACACTTGTGCAGTACAGTACAGTACGGGGCCCGAAGCTGTAGCTCAGTACAACCCTTGTTGACTGAGCCATCTCTCCAGCTACAACTGGAGCTTCTATTTATAGAATTTAGGGGAAAAGAAAGGAATTTCCCCAGGAGTAAATGTCAGGAAAGTTTAAACCATACAATCATAGCCTAGTCGTGTATATTGGAGGCTTTTCCCAAGCTGCGGGGCCTTCAGAACTCTGAAAGGAAGCATGAGCATGAGTGTTAGTTTTCTAGATAGAGGCAATGGTCAAGACTCAAAAGAGTTATTGTACATGTCAGGGAGCTTGAGGCTGGAATTGATATCTTCACTGGAATTTTTGCAGCATGCATATAACCCTAGTCACAACTGTCACTTGAAGTTATTTCTTCCTTTTATCATTTCTTTGCCCTTGTTTGGGACACAGGAGTCTTGGGGAAGGATCTCTTCAGACTGTCTCCCTCTGCCTCCCTCCTTCTTGAAGTCACATATGTCTAACTTACACCTTGAGACAAAAATGAACAGGCAAGCACAAACATGCACCCGCATCTTCTCCTCTACCCTCCGCACTTTCTTCATGAAGGGGGAACTGAAAACACAGAAGTGTGTAGCTGGACACAGGCCCAGAAATCTGGAAAGTGTTTTCTGTGGGATCCCCATGGGGAAGCTCAGGGCTGCCAACAGCTCTGGCTCTGGGCTTCAACACACCTTCGGTCCAGTACCTGGCACTCTCTACTCCCCTCTTCACCTCAACCCATAAACCCATACAGGGAGCAGATAGCAGCAACTATGAGTTTCAACTTGCAACAGCCAAGCCATGTGGGGAAGGGAAGGAAAGCAGACAAAAAGGACCTAAAGGTCCTGGAAAGCTTTACCTTACACCTGGCCTGACAACTCCTCTTTGTGTACAGGCATTTACTAAGCAGCTTTTTTGTGGGTATTTGGATATAGGTGGTTCAAGGAGAAATTAGAGATTTTTGGGACTGGCAGGGCAGCATGCGAATCAGCTTTGAAGAACCATCAAGAACATCAGCAAATAAGAAACAGGTACTAATTGTCCAGATGATAGGTGAAGGGTTAATTACAGACATTAATTACTCTTATAGCTGTCCTATCCTAAAGAATCTGATCTCATACCTGATACCCTTTTAGTTAAGTTACAAAAGGATTGTAACTGTATCTATATAGTCTTCAACCCCTTGGAAGAATTGAGAAGGAAAAGAATATTGCCTGGTTGAGGAGGAAGTGCAAGCAAGTGACTTCTAAAACATACAAGAAATGACAGAAACAACTGGCTATCTGGACAGTCACCCAAAGTTAAGATGTCCATCTGTATGTTGTAAATATGTGTTCCTTTTATTGAGTGCTGAATAAAGCTGTTTTGACCACTGGCCAGGCAGAATACAGTGAGGCAGGAAAGCCAAACAGAGTTACGGAGAGAAAGAAGGCAGAGCTGAGGAGACATCACGTGGTCTTCGTGGAAGCAAGATGCCAGAAGGTTACCAGTAAGCCACAGCCAAGCAGCAATACACAGATTAGTAGTGAAAGACCCCAGGAGGGCTTGAACACTCATGCCCCCAGTCAGGAAAGGCAGCCCCCCCCTACAAATCACTCACGAGAAACGGCCTTGCTGCAAAAGCATGAGGTCTTTTATATTCCAGTGCACTGGGGTCCACAGCCATACTCCACGTGGGGTAGAGGACTGGGAACCCGGGGTACAGGGTTCAGACAGCTTTTATAGGGTTACAAATAAACCCTGGCATCACAAACCAATCATCTCATAATATCCAGTGTGGAACAATCAATTTGAACTATCCAAGCCCCCCGCTTTGCCCTGGAAGTCTGCTTTCAATAGGGCTTCTGGGTAGTGTGGCAGGGCTCATTTCCTGTTCTCATTTAATCACAGGTGTTGTCTGTAAATCACCCTGTCATAAAAAGTCAAGAATGACCTTTTGCCTACTCTCTGCTAGGGGGCAGAGTCCAGGGAAAATTAGGCTAAATTTTCCATCCTTACAGTAGAAATGGGTTAATTTCTTAGAGAGAGCTAGACAGTAGTAAACATGGAGCATCGATCAAGCAATTACATTTAATACTAGCCTGTGAGTGATTCTTTCATAAGAGGTGGTAGTGACCAACAGGCAGGAAAAAAATTCTGTGCATTTGGGACCAGGAGAGACAGAGAACATCTTCCATCTACATTATACTTCTTCTAGAGTTAGAAAGAGATAGTTCAGTATATAAGAGCTATATATCAGGCTGCATACACTGAGGGCATTTGTTCACATCCATTATACCATTCCCAAGTTGGGGGGGGGGATGTGGGGGTTTAATATAAAAACTCAACAAGTGCAGAGCAATGATAACCAAATTTGGCTGCTTGTCAGGATTGCTAGAAGAGCTTGCACAGATTACCATGTCATGCCACACCAGCCCCAGTGGGGACAGTGTAGCAATGTCTGAGAAAAATCTCAAATGGCTACCTGTGCAGAGGTTTGCACCACAAGTGGTTATTCCTCCTGGGAAGAAGTGGCCAGGTCCCTGCAGCTCCTTGCTTGGCTGGCTGATTGGAAAGGGTGCTGGGTGCATTTTGTGCTATGATAACAATAATGCTTTTGATTATTGGTGTTTTGGCCTGTAGCTCCACTGTTAGTTCAGAGAAGCCTGGAGAAGGCTTAGATACAATTTCGGGAACTGAAAGAGATGCAGACTAACAATCAACAGATGGATGCTGTCCTCTGTACCCTCAATTACAATACTCAAAGAGCTGGTTGAGACTTCAGGTGTCAGCCCAAGGCCTGATAAATTAACATAGCTAAAGCTGTAGGAATTTGCCCACAAGGAGACCCTGCCTAACAATAGCCAGCCCACAACAAAGCTGTTGTGGGATTTACTATAAAACTCAAACTTGAGATCTTAGGGCCCCTAAATCAATAAAACAGTACAAGAGTTCTTAACAATGTTGTTAAAAGTTTACTAATCAGAGGCAATGACTATTCCCTAAACTCAGTGAGCCAAATCCCTGGTCAGCTGACCACAGGCAAGCCAAAATAGATGTTTTTAAGATCTCATGCTTCAAGGGAATTGCTGACATTTATATAATATGTCTGTAAACTTTAAACTGTGGTCAAAGATCTGTTCCTTGAACTTTCTGCGTAAAAACCCAATGCTCTGAAGTTAAAACTGCAGCAGTTGCAAACCTCCTCGAGTGTGTTGTGTCTGTCTGTCATGCTGAAGCCACTCCTGAGCTGGTCATGGAGTTTTCATCTCCAGGCAGACCTATTGCCTACTGAGCAGTCTGCCTCATTGGATGTGAGCAGTCTGTCACATCCAAATTACTCAGAATCATTACGGTTTGGTGATGGAGTCTAGAAAATGGAATTTAAATAAAACTGTTTAATGTTGGTTTTTGTAATTTGCAGGTCTTGAGAGTTTCTAACTCTCAACTTGGCATCATGAGGAATCTTAACCTTAGAGCGATTATTTGCCAGATGGTATATTCCGTATATTTTCAACTTTAGAGAGTTCCTGTACTAATTGATGATATTTTAATTTACATGCATCTTAAATAGCCAACTAATTGTCCTGTGGCAAAGGCATCTAGCTAATGTCTGGCACTAGAGAAGTTTCTAACTGGTGTAAGTGACTGCATAGACCACTGGATGTACTGAATTTGGGTAATTATACCTACTGATGCTTTAGATAAAATTATTTTCAATGCTAAAATCTTCCAACTCTTGAAGTTGACTTAAAATGATTCAGTAGGAAACTTGGGTTCACTCTTGTATACTTGAAAATCAGTCACACATGTCAGTGTATTTATGGTCACTTGGGGTATCAGCTATTATTTATAACACTGATTTACATGTATTTGTGAGACATTGAGATGACTCATCAGAGGAAAGCACTTTGCTGTCTAAGCCCAACAGAGAGCTTGATCCTGGGGGTGCATGGTAGAGAGGATCAAGTCCTGAAAGCTGTCTGCTGACCATTGCACTTCAGGTGTAGCAAGTACCTGGACTAACATATCAAACATACAACACACATACACCACAAATAAACATTTAAAAATAGTATTAGTATTTAAAGTATACTTAGGATATGTGTGGTGAACCAGTTTACATAAGCCTAGATTCATTGTTTAATTTTTTATTCTTAATTTGTATGATATAACAGCCTCTTCTGAAAAGTTCTGGCCTTGTAGAACTAGATTGTTCTTATAGCTATATAGGAGAGATTTGCTAAGTATGATACTTGGAACATTTCAGGCCTATGAGATGGGCCTGCATAAAATATTTTCCATTTAATATTTGTGGTTTATAAGAAGAATTACATGTCTTTAACAAGATATAGAAAGGCTGTGCCTTTTTGTAAAAACCCTTACATTTAAGTAATAGAGAATTCAATATTTCACTGTAATACAAAAAGACATATTTTTATTTTGGTTTGGATTGATATCTGGAAAGGTTCTTTCTGTGTAGCCCTGGCTGTCCTGGAACTTTCTATGTTCTTTGGCTGGCCTTGAACTCAGACAGATTTTCCTGCCTGTCTCCCAAGTGCCGGGAATACAGGCTTAAACCACAATTCTTGGCCTTGGTCATAGGTTCTTTGAAACCAAGTGTCAATTTCTATCCTTTCTGGCCTGGAAGTTGCTGAGTAGAGTAGGCCAGTTTCAAACTCAGAAACTTCTTGCCTGTTCCAGAGCCCAGGATTAAACCATGTGCCACCACCCCTGCCTGAGATCCTTTTATATGACTATTGAATGCTTATTAGTGGTAGCTGTGGTGTGGCAAAGTAAAATAACATATGTGGGCTTGAAATTTGGGGCCAGACTTCATTAAGACCTGCGTTTTTATAGGCCATGGTGGCCTTGAATTCCTTATTCACCTGAGGATGGCCTTGTCTTGATCACTTTTTTAAACTAAATTCATTTATTTATTTTACACCCCTCCTACAGTTTCCTCTCCCTCCCCTCTTCCAATTTCCTCCCCCAAACTCTTTTCTCCACACCCCTGCTGCGACCCCCTCCCCCCCCTCCCAACACACTTGCCTTCATTTCCCTTCAGAATGGGGCCTGCATCCCATGCATATCAACAAAACATGGCATATCATTTGCACTTGAACTAAGCACCTCCCCTTGTATTAAGGCTGGGTAAGGCAGACCAGTATAAGCAAGAGGTACCCAGAAGTCAGTCAAAGCCTTAGAGATAGCCCCCGATCCCACTGTTAGGAGTCCTGAGATAGACCAAGCTGCACAGCTATCACACCCTGAAACTTAAACCTCACAAAGATTGGACAGTTACCTTGATCTTCTTAACCCAGCATAAGCTTATTATCGAAATATGTAAAATATGAAAAAAGTTACTCCTTTGTTGATATTGTATAGGTTTTGATTCAGAGTTTAAGGATCATCTTTGTTTTCTATCAGAACTAGGTGCTTTGTTTGCTTTTTATCCTTTGTGACCCATGTTTAAATGAATTAGTTCTAAATCATCATTATTACTTAACTTTCTATTTTCTTTTAGTTTTAGCTTTTACAATTATGGGTTTTGTATTGTTTTGTTTTGTTTTGCATATCTTAACTTCCCCATTCATTATTCTAGCTACCTTTGTGTTGGGATTGAAACCCATGCAGGGTCTCATGTTAGGCAGCAGCTCTACCACTGAGTTATTCCTTTCCTAGAAATATTTGTTTAATCTTTGAAGGTCCTTTTCTTTGGTATGATTTCAGTAAATAGATTAAGCCTTTTGCTTAATAAATCTTTTGTATTAGTTTTTGCTTCATCTAGGGTTTCTCTCACAATAGGATAATTGGACAATTAGATGCTTTCAATTCTTAGTTTTAGAGCTGTTTGTTGTTGCTGTTGTTTGTTTTATGTACCCTAACTTAGGATAAAGTTTGTGTCTGCCTGAGGGACACAAGTAGGGGAAATATGAACCTTGTCACTTTTTCAGAATATAATGTTTGTGTTAGTGTGGAAAAAAAGAGGTCAAAGTGGTGGTTGGTTTTTTTTTTTTTTTTTTTTTTTTTTTTGTTTTGTTTTGTTTGTTTGGTTTTTTTTTTGACCTATTTAGAGTACATGAACATTTCTTGATTAGACAAACAAGAAATAAGAACTTCATGGAGAAAGGTTAAGTATACCAGATATTCAAAAGTGTTTTTTATTTTTTCTATTAAATGCTTTATTTCTTTTACATACCTTGTTTATATACAGTTCCTCTCTTCCTGTTCCCACTCCAACTTCCTTTCTACCCCCAACCACTCAGAAAGGGGAAGGCTTTCCATGGGAGTCAACAAAGCTTGGCACAGCAAATTTAAGGCAGGACCAAGCTCCACCCCACTGAATCAAAGCTAAGTGAGGCATCCAACATAGCAAATAGGTTCCAAAACACCAACTCATGCACCTGAGAAAGATCATGGTCCCACTGCTAGGGGTATGGGTGTAGAAGGAGAGATAGATAGTGGTTGAATATATACTATTTAATGTGGTAAACAAAATTGGGCATTTGTAATCCAATTAAATTTGGTCAAATTTAGAGACAATGTTAATCAAGTTTCAAAAAGATGTTTAACTTCTTTCCCATTTTTGGTGTTATTTTAGAAGGTGTAACATAGCCAACCTTGTAAAAGAATACTAGAAAATAATGGCTCATAAATTAATCAAAGAATATCTCCTGAAATAAAAAATACTCACCTACGTTTTTACAAATTGTGAAATTTCACCATGTAAGCCATTTAAAATGACTCTCTGTGACAGATGAAAAAAAATAAATAAACAAGATTGAAAGGTAAATATAAATTTAGAAGCAAGTATTTCATGAGACAAAGTTATGGTAGATAAAGAAAATCTTTGCAAAGGCTCAAAATATGCTTAACCTCTGTTAATCCTAAAATGCAAGGAGAAAGACCACTGACCCAAATCATCATGGACAAATTGCAGGAAGCAAGGAACTTAATAAAGCAAGCATTTTTGTTTATGCACATGAGCTGCTTGCCCCTCAGATGGAACTCAAGTGGTCAACCCTTGACGTGAGGAAGACAAAATTTTATAGCTCAAAAATAGGGGCTTTGGGAGTTTGGGAGACATGATTACAAGGTGGTCATAATAAGGTTGTCTTAACAAAAGATGACCATAGCAAGGTAGTTAGAACAAACTTTTGCAACAAAGGGAGTGTGCAAAATAGTTATTATAACTTTTTGAAAGTCATGGTTGTGGTATTGTAGAATTTGAATTTAAGATGTGTTATATTCGTTTATGCTGTAGAATGTTTGTCCAATGACACAAAGATGTGATGCATTCCTTTATGTTGTATTAGTTTGACTTTGTGAAGCTCTGTTACCTTGCATGTCTAAAACACTTGATTGGTCTAAGAAAGAGCTAAATGGCTGATATTTAGGCAGAAGAGGGCTAGGAGTGTTGGAAGGCATGGAGGATAAATGGGAGAAATCTGGGAGGATATCAAGGAGCAAGAAGAAGGGGCCAGCTACCCAGCCACCCAGGCACCCAACCAGCCACCCAGCCACCCATGGAGTAAGAGTGAAAGTAAGATATACAGAAGTAAGAAAACGTAAAAGGCCAGAGGCAAAAGGTAGATGGGAAATGTAACTTAAGAAAAACTGGCAAGAAGCAAGCCAAGCTAAGACCAGGCATTAATAAGAACAAATAGGCTTCCATGTGATTTATTTGGGAGCAGGATGACAGGGCTCCAAAGAGCAAAGAGCAAAAGAATGAGGAGTGAAAAACAACAACAACTACATTGTGGTTTACTGGAACTGGCAGTATGGAACCATGTGTAGTTAAGGTTATAGGTGGGATATAAACCAATCCTTGAGAAACAGGTTTAGTCATAAACAGGATTGAGCCTAGTCTCTTTATTATGTGTCGGTGCCCCCTCCATCTTGGCACAAGGTCAGAGAGTTCAAAACTGTCCTCAGGAAGTCATAAGACCTAAGGATCAAAGATGTGACCTCAGAAGGATGTTTGACTGTCTTATTGTAAATAACAACCAAGCTGAATGTGAGGTGTGGCTACTCCTGACTCTCAAGGCTAGGGAAGGAGAAGTTGAATCTGAGGTGTGACCACTCCTGATCCTCAAGGCTAGGGAAGAAGTTGAAGCTAAGTTGTTGTTACTGAACCCTTAGAAAAAGTGAGGAAGGAAAGTCATGTTCCATATACATGATACTGTGTTCCCCTTTTTCGATAAGGTATATGAATGGTGAAAAATTAACTCGTGGCATTTCAGTATTCACTGAGCTGCTGTCCTCCTGACTTTGATTCTGTGTCTCTGTTTTTTCTTTATCATCTATAGATAGCGTTTCCCTCAACTACACTCCCCCACTCAGGCATGAACTTCTTTCCCTCATCAATGCAACCCCACTCAGGTACAAACTTGGGGCCGCTTGGCTGGTTCTGATTGGAGCCCCATAAAGACACCTCCAATGATTATGTGATGGGTTTTAAGCATAAAATAAAGGCAGGCTTGTTCATTACTCTTGCCCCCACCTCCTCTTTTTAGGTGCTGGGAACTGAATGGAGCACCTCACACATCATAAACACTCTTGCTACCACTAAACTCTATTCACAGCCTGTGCCTAACTTGCATATATAGGAACATGCAGATTTTCTCAGTTGAATGAAAATAATAATTGCATACTATTCATGTATATTTATACATGTCTAGAGAAAGCCTGTGTGTGTGTGTGTGTGTGTGTTTATATTACGAGCTATCTCCCTATAATCATATTTTTCCCTGCCGTATGTTGGTCATGTAACAAACACTATTACAAAGCAAGAAAACCATTCTACCCTTGATATAGCAATGCTCTGCACTCAGTGATTTCTTGCCTATTGTGAGGATACCACAATTAATTTATTAGTATTTTTATTACCTGAGTAAAAATTCTGTTTTAAATTAAATGCACTTATTTTCAGACAGCCTACATGACATGTTCTTTCTGGGAAAAAGGAAACAAAGAAAGAAAGAGAGAGAGAGAGAGAGGGGGGGGGGGAGGGAGGGAGGGAGGGAGGGAGGAAGAAAGGAAGGAAGAAAGGAAAGAAGGACAAAACAAATAAATCATGGTCAAAATGAAATCTTAAGATGACATCAGTCCTATTTGTCCTAAGTCCTGGTGTTTTATGGATGGTAAGCAGCAGCTGGTTATGGTGACAGTTGCTAGACCTAATTTGTTAACATTTTCCCTTCTCTAAGCCACCCTCAAAGAAAATAATGAATGGAGGCACCATCTGCACTGTAGTCTCGGAGAGCAACAACGCCATCTAGATTCATGTTTCCACCTATAAAAAATGGTAGTTATAAATTTTTAATGTACAACAGAAGAGAGTTATTTGGCAGAACAGAAAAGTGCAGATCAGAAATATATTTTGACCTGTTTTTGTTTGTTTGTTTGTTTGTTTTTTGTTTTGTTTTGTTTTTCCTGCTAGATTATTTTTGATGGACAGACTAAAACAGATTTCTTCTGAAGTTTTGATGTTGGAAAGTTCCTCCGCCTTCTGGCAAATTCAGAAGTACATGTCAACAATTTATTAGTAAAAGCATAAACGTTTGAATTTTCGCTCTTAGGGACATACAGTTTAACAGTGGAGCATGCTCTTTGTATTTCAGTGTATATTACAAAAATTAAAGCAATGCTGATAAGCAGTCTAGTACAATCTAACACTCAGAAGAAACTTTTGTATTTTTTCGAGCCACTCTCACTGTCACCCTGGCTGGCCTGGAACTGGCTTTGAAAACCAGGCTGCCCTCAAACACAGAGATCTACTTGCCTCCTGCACCCTGGGCTTAAATGTTCATGTGACCAACCTACACCAAATTAGAAAAGATGAATCAACCCTTCAGAGATGTCACTTGCTCTAGGGACCCATAAAGTGTAAATGGAACCAACTGATCTCCAACAGTTCTGTTCTACAAGACTGCATAAATTTATCCACCAAAAAATAACCTATTAAAATTAGAAGTTAAGTCCATCCTAACCATAAGCATGATCTCTACTGCTGAATAACACTATAGTCTGAACTTTATTTCTTTATGGTGATACACATTATTGTCATTTTTGCTGACTTTTATTTACTGATGTAACGATAACACTGAACATTTTTTTAAATTCTCAACATTTCAAAGCTCTTGAATAGATACTGCAGCAACAACACTAAACTGGAAATTCCTGTGCCTTTACCAGCTTTACACTATCAAGGTGGTAATGTCTAAAATGAAAGAAGATAATGCCATAGAATATAAGAACTGATTTCATAATTCATACAACAAATAAAATAATATTTGTTTGTTTCTAAAGTAAAAGAAAAATGCCTTTAATGGACTGGAGCTAAAGAAAGTTACAAATATAATTTGTACACATAAAATTTAATGAATATAAATAAGTTCAAGGTGTAATAGACTTTTAAGCCACAGGAGCTGACAAGAGAAATTGTTATGTTTTCAGTAATGTTTCTGTTATTTACTTATGTACCAAAAACAGCAAAGTAGAAAGTAAGTAATAGGAAGTCTGCTGGGCTCAGGGACTGGAAAATATAGGAGGACTTCTGAGCTATGCATTCATTAGCATGTCCATGAAATGCATGTAAAATAACTTGGAAATCCTTACATAGAAAGGTAATATTCCTAGATACTGTGAAAAGACTGATATGCCTCTAACTTGTAATCATTCTCAACTTCTCTGGGGCCAGGAAGGTTGTTCTTTGAGCACCTCAAATTAAACATAGATGTCTATAATCAGGTTAGTTATCTGTGCAATTTTCATGCAGTGCTCTTGAATCTTCTACTTGGACTCTTGGCACAGCCTTATTAGTCATAATTATGTATATGATTTTAAAAGGTTGTGTAGAAAATGTGATGCTTTAGCAAATGGTCATAGGTTTGTAGAACAATGTTAATATTTTAAGAAAACAGAAGAGTTTGAATGTGTTCAATTGCACTGAATATTCACATACATAGAAGGGACAACCTTCCATATAAATGCATTCATCTTTTTTCCCCCAATACTGGGAAATGGGGTTCCCATTTATTTGTACTATTTATAGCATCTCTTCAGAGATATTATTGTTCATTCCAAAATTTTACAACCCAGTTACCACAAAACTTTGCCCTAGTCTTCTCATCCATTGTATTTTAGCTCATTTTGGTCTTGACTGGCAAGGTGCCTAACTTGTATCTATCTATTAAGGCCGTTGTCTGTTGGTTATTGCTGGGCTCATAGGTATTAGTTACCTTATTTGATACAGTACATGAGTTAAGTCCTGTAGCTTTGATATGTTCCTTTCTTCTAATGGAAACTCTTTGAATGTGAGCTTGCTATATAACCATATAGCAGTTATTTCCAAATCACACATCAAAATAAATTTAAGAAACTAGAATTTTATATGTTCCAGTTTCTCACTGATACATAGGGATTTAAATTATCTACCTCAGTATATGATAGTCATGTGTTTATTTCCTGAGGATCAATTACGGATTGTGTTAAGTGTGTAGCACATGGAAGATGTTACTCTGATGGTTTAGTTTCTGATACTGAGACATTTTTTTTAAAAGCCTTATCAGTCTTTCACTTAGAATCTGCTCCACGAGAAACAAATCAGGGTCATGTTTCTGTACAACTCCTTTCATGTCTTCAACCTCTGGCCTGGACCCCACATCTGCATCTCCAATCATCTGCTTCAATATATTTTTTTCTCCTGTACCACAATCATGGAAGACAAAATGGAATACTTCCAAAACTTCAGGACCCGATTCTTAGACTGACCATTGCCTCCAGCTTTGCAAGCCAACCTACAATTTAATAATTCTCATATGGATGTATCAGTAATAAAAGAATGTGAATATTCATACTAACTACATTATGCAAAGACTCTTCTAAAATTCTTAATGCATGTATGATTGTTGTTTTTCTTTTCAAAATTAATGTTGGAGTTTCCTGCTTTAGAATTGATAACTCCCAAGCTCTTGGTAGAGTAATTGAATTAGCAGTGTTTGTGTACATTTTCCAACTCTGTCAAAATGAAGGTTTTAGAAATTCTGAGAATACAAGTACATACTCGGTAAAACTGCTGGGGTTTTTGTTGGTTGGTTTGATTGTTCTGCCTGTTAAATCACATTCATTTAAATCTGATTAGAAACACTGATTTTTTTTTTCAGTTTATTTTTAAGTATTTGTACTATCACCTCATAGAAGTCAAGGGAAAATGAATGTAGTTTTAGTGAGAATTTCCTGGTAGTATTGATGTTAAGTGATTTTATTTATTCATTAAGGAGAGCTTTCTCAAACTGGTTTCTGTCTTTTTAGTCTCAACGTTTTTTTTTGGGGGTTTTTTTTTTTTTTTTTTTTGTTTTTTGTTTGTTTGTTTTGGTTTTTTTTGTGTGTTTTTATTTTATTCTGTAAGATGACTGTAATTCTTTAGTATTATGGGAAAGGTTTTAAGTAAACAGTCTGTGAAATAATATGAAACAGTCAGTAAGAAACATTGGTATGCATCAAAAGTATGTGAGGTTTCTTTTTTTGTGATACATTTTTTTAATTTTATTTCAAACTAGCTCATTTTATATGTGAACCCAAGTCTCCACACCCTCCAGTCCTCCCCAATTCTCCCCACCAACCCCCACCCCATCCCATCTCCTTTCTGCTCCCCAGGGAGCAGACTTCCATGGGGAGTCTTCAAAGTCTGTCATATCATTTAGAGAAGTGCCTAGGCCCTCTCCTATAGTCTAGGCTGAGAGAGTATCCCTCTATTTGGCATGGGCTCCCAAAGTCCATTCATATATGAGGGATAAATACTGGTCCATTACCAGAGGCCCCATAGACTGTCCCATCCTCCTAATGCCCACATTCAGGAGGTTTGGGTCAATCCTATCCTGGTTCCCCAGGTGTCAGACTGGAGTTCATGGAGACATTTAAGGTAGCCTCTTCCCTATTGCTTGGATTGTTAGTTGGGGTCATCCTTATAGATCTCTGCACATTTCCCTAGTGCCTCTTAAAACCTATAATAGCTCCCTCAATTATGGTATCTCTCTTCTTGCTCTCCTCTGTTCTTTCCCTGACTCAAAGTATATGAGGTTCCTAAGTGCCAGCTTTTTTGCTATCCCTTTTGAAAACATGGAAAAGTTGGTGTACAGGGTTTGATGGGTCGGGCTGTTGAAAGAAGTCATATAAAATAGGAGACATTTATTCAGGTAGTTGCCAATAAAGTACTAAGAACTAACGTGCATGGCTCCTGCTTTTCTTAGCCTGCCTTGGCAGTTTTAGTAGAGTTGAGGAGACTATTGGTTTGCTTATATTGTGAGCCTGTTCTTCCTGCCATCATTTCAAGTCTTTATGCCCACTATATTACTGTATGTGCCAAGCTTTCATGTTGAATGTTCTAGGAAACCAGATTGTCTTATAGCTATTTGTTGCCTAGGATTTTCAGGTTGTTAGTAATGCCAGAATAAGTTCTTTATTTTCATTGGATTTTGAACACTTTTGGTTCTTACAGCAGCTGTGACACAGGTTTCCTTGCAGTCTATCATCCACAAGTTTCTGACTGCTGGACCATCTCCTTTCAATGTCACCACTCTGATTTCTCTACCTGATCAGCTCTCTAGGCTAGGTATGCTTTCTTCCTCCTAGTTTATAAGAGATTGTCTCTCTTCATGGTTTAATTGTAACTAAAGGAACCTCTGTTTTTGGTTTCAGAGAATTTTAATTAACTATTATTTTGTTTAACTTTATATATTGACATGCACTCAGGTATGTTTATTTTCTTTTACATTAGACATTCTATTTATCTGAGTTTTTAAATGTGTATTAACACATAATATATTTTAGCCAGGTTATAAAGCACTGGTAAGGCTTTTTACTCAAAGCAAAATGCTAACTATACTATAACCTCAGTTTCCCTGAAGTAGCACACACACTTGAGAACTTGGAAGTTATCTTGCACTGTTGTTCAATGATTTTGGACTAGAGGAGTCAGAGATCACTTTTGCCTTTGTCATAGTCTCCTCTAATGTACACCAAAGGGGAGATGCACATGGACAATGAATCACACAGCTAGAAATCACTGAGTACTGATGGGATTTTAACATCAGTGAGAGGGTCCATTTAGAATTTGGCAATGTGAGTGGAATTGAAGAATGTCAAGTGGAAAGAATACTAGGCAGGGCTTAATTAAAATTTGGTTAAAGTTTTACTAGATTTTAGCATTTTAACTGAAGAATGCTAGATAACAAATATATATATATATATATATATATATATATATATATATATATATATAGGAAGATATATCAGAATTACACCTGACTTCTCCATGGAAACTCTGAAAGCCACAAAGTGCTGGACAGATGTTCTCCAAATACTAACAGACCACAAATACCATCCCAGACTATTATACCCAGTAAACTCTCAATCACTGTAGATGAAGAAAATCCAGATATTCCATGACAAAACCAGATTTACACAATACCCATCTGCAAATACACCCCACAGAAAGTTCTAGAAGGAAAATGCCAACCCAAGAAAATTGACTACACTCACAAAAACATAGGCAATAGATAATCCCACTTTGCCAGAAGCCAAAAGAAAAAGTGTGGTAAATCTAATACTCTCAATACCACCAGTACCAACAAATCCAAAAGAAATGAGAATTAATAATCACTGGTCCTTAATTTCCCTCAATACTAATGGTCTTAATTTGTCTATAAAAAGACACAGGTTAACATAATGGATATGAAGACAGACCCCATCCTTCTGCTGCATACAAGAAAACACACCTAAACTGAAAGACAGACACTACCTCAGAGTAAAGGATTGGGAAATATTTCCCAATCAAATGGGACCAAGAAACAAGCAGGTGTATCTATCCTAATATTTAACAAATTAGATTTTAACTAAAGTCAATCAAAAGAGATAAACAAGGTCATTTTGTATTCATCACTGGAAAAATCCATCAGGACAAAGTCTCAGGTCTGAAATTCTATGCCCCAAATACAAAGGAACCCACATTTGCAAGAGAAACATTACTAAAACTCAAATCTCACATACAACATCGTAAACTTATAGTGGGAGACTTCAATGCCAATTTCTCACTACTAGACAGGACCACAAGCAGAATCTTAACAAAGAAACAAAAGAACTAACAGAAGTTAGGACCTAATTGGGTTGAACAGACATCTATAGAACAATCCATTCAAACACAAAAGAATATACCTTCTTAGCTCCACATGGAAGCGTCTCTAAAATCAACCACATAGTCCGCAACATAACAAACCTCAACAGAACAAAAACATTGGAAGAGCCCCCTGTATCTTATTAGACCACCATGCTTTAAAGTTAGAATTCAACAAAAACACAAACTACAGAAACCCTACAAACTCATGGAATCTGAAAAGTCCACAATTGCACCATTCTTGGATCAAGGAAGAAATAAAGGAGGAAAGTAAAGACTTCCTAGAAATTAATGAGAATTAAGACACAACATACTCAAACTTATGGTACACTTTGAAAGCAGTACTAAGAGGAATGTTTATTGCACTAAGTGCCCACATGAAGAAAGTGGAGAATAGTCACATTAGAGAATTAACCACACAACTGAAAGCTCTAGAACAAAAAGAAGTGAACTCATTCTTGAAAAGTAGACACCTGGAAATATTCAAATTGAGGGCTGAAACAATAAAGTAGAAACAAAGAAAACAAAACAAAGGAACAATGTAACAGAGTTGGTTCTTCCTGAAAGTCATCAAGATTGACAAGACTTTATCCAAATTAACCAACATGCAGAGAGGACATGCAATTTAGAAAATAAGAAATGAAAAGGAGGACATAACAGAGGACACTGAGGAAATCCAGAGAACCTTCAGGTCACACTTTGAAAACCTGTACTCCACATATTAGAACACTTAATGTAAATGAACAAATTTCTAGATAGATATCATCTACAAAAAATATATCAAGAAGAGGTAAGCAATTTAAATAGACCTATAACCCCTAATGAAATAGAAGCAGTCATCAAAAAGTCTCCCAAGAAAACACCAAACAAAACACAAACCAAGGCCAGATGGCTTCAGTGCAAAATTCTAACAGGAATTCAAAGAAAAGCTACTACCATACTCCTCAAATTGTTCCACACACAGAAGCATAAGGTGCATTGCCAAACTCTTTTTGATTGGCTACAATTACCTTATTACTCAATCCACACAAAGACACAACTAAGAAAGAGAACTACAGACCAATACCCTTAATGAACATTGATATAAAAATACTCCATAAAGTACCTGCTAATTGAATTCAAGTACACATCAGAGAAATCATCCACCATGACCCAGCAGACTTCATCCCAGGGATGCAGGGATGGTTCAACATATGAAAATCTATCAATATAATCCACTATATAAACAAACTGAAAAAGAAAAACAATGTGATCCTTCCACTAAATGAGGAAAAAGCCTCTGACAAAATCCAACACCCCTTCATGATAAAGGTCTTGGGGAGATCAGGGACAACAGGAACATACATACACATAATGAAAGCAACACACAGTAAACCAACAGCCAACATCAAACTAAATGGAGAGAAACCCACTGTTTGTCCACTAGGTCCATATCTCTTCAATACTGTACTTGAAATTCTACCTAGAGCAATAAGGTAACAAAAGGAATTCAAAGGGATACAAATTAGAAAGGAAGAAGTCAACATTTACCATTTGCAGATGACATGATAGTCTACAGAAGAGATCCAAAAAACTCTACCAAGGAACTCCTACAGCTGATAAACGCTTTCAGAAAAGTGGCTGGATACAATATTAACTCAAATAATCAGTAGTCCTACTATATACAGATGATAAATGGGCTGAGTAATAAATCAGAGAAATAATACCCTTTACAACAGCCACAAAGAACATAAAATACTTTAGGGTAACTCGAACCAAACAAGTGAAAGACCTGTAGAGCAAGAACTTTGAGACTTTCAAGGAAGAAATTATAGAAGATACCATAAAATGGAAAGTTCTTCCATGCTCTTTGATAGGTAGGATAAACATAGTAAAAACTGCATTCTTGCCAAAAGTAATCTACAGATTCAATGGTATCCCCATCAAAATTCTTGTAGGTATATAGGAAATATTCACAAACTCTGATACTTGAAATATTTCAGCTACTATGAGGAGTGTAAGCACAAAATATTTGGCAATTGATATTGGTGATTTATAAGAAGAATTGTATGTCTTTATCAAGACAAAGAAAGGCTGTGCCTTTTTGTAAGAATCCCTATCTTTGGGTAATAGAGACTTCAATATTTCACTGTAATGCACAAAGACATCTTTATGTTTTGGTTTGAAATGATATTTGGAAAGGATCTCTCTATGCAGTCCTGCCTGTCCTGGAAGTTGCTATGTACTTTGGCTGTCCTTGAACTCAAAGACAGATCCTCCTGCCTCTGCCTCACAAGTGCTTGGAATACAGGCTTAAACCACCATTCCTGGCCTTGGTCTTAGGTTCTTTGAAACAAAGTTTCATTATGTATCCTTCCTGGGCTAGAAATTGCTCAATAGAGTAGGCCTGCTTCAAACTCAGAGAGCCTGATTCCAGAGCCCTAGGATTAAAACATGGGCCACCAAGCCTGCCTGGGATCCTTTTTATATGACTACTAAATGCTATATGTGTTAGCTGTCTTGGCAAAGTAAAATGTCATATGTGGGAAAAAAAAAATATGGGCTAGGCTTCCTTGAGACCTGGTTTTTAATTGACCAGGGTGACCATGAGTTCCATGTTCACCTGCGGATGGTCTTGTCTTCATGATTTCTTAAAATTAAACTTATTTATTTATTTTATACCCCTACTGCAGTTTCCTCTCCCTCCTCTCCTTCAATTCCGCCCCACCTCCCCTCTCTACACCCCTGCTGCTGCTCGCTTCCTCTTCCCCCAGTACACCTGTCTTCCTTTCTGTTCTCCCACATCAACAAAACATGGTTTGTCATGTTGCGGCACCTGAAATATGTACCTCCCCCTAGTATTAATGCAGGGCACAGCAAACAAGTATAAGGAAGAGGTACCCAAAAGCCAGCTATAACCTTAGAGACAGCCCCTGATCCTACTGTCAACTGTCAACACTGTGAAACACAAACCACTCAAAGACTCTACAGTTGTCTCGATCTTAATCCAGAATAATCTTAACATCAAAATATGTTAAATGTGAAAAAGTCGCACCTTTGTTCATATGACATAAGTTTTGTGATGGGAGATGTCATTCTGTGAATGTGTTTCTCTAAATGGTTAATGAATAAAGCACTGTTGGCAAAGAGGAAGGCAAGATGGGCTGTACTAGAAGACAAGGAAGAATCTGGGAGAAACAGGAGGAGAGTCAAGAAGTTAAGAAGATCTGGATTCTCTCTCTAGTAAGATAAGTTCACATAAAAACACTTAGATTAATAGAAATTAGTTCATATTTAAAACAGAGATAACCAATAAGAAACACTAGAAAAAGGCCAACATCTTTATATTTGATACAGAGTCTGTATGTGTTATGTGGGGCTGACATGGATGTGGGACCAGGCTGGCAGGAATAACTGCTCCTAAGAGTATAGATGTTTAGTTTAATGATCATCTTTTTTTTTTTCTTTCAGAACTAGATGATTTGTTTGCTTTTTTGTCCTCTGTGGCCCATGTCTAAATGAATTAGTTCTACATCATCATGGCAGGAAGCAGGGTGGCAGGCAGGCAAGCTTCCTGTTGGAGAAGGAGATGAAAGTTCTGTACCTTGATCTGCAGTCAACAGGGAATGAAATGACTGTCATGCTAGGTGAAGCTTGAGCAAGGACCTCAAGAACCTTCCCCACAGTGACAAACTACCTCCAAAGAATGTACCTTCAGATGCCTTGCCTGTTATTTCTTTGCTTTCACAGCTAAGCACTCAGGAGTTTCCATCACGGGGATCTCACGCTGCACAAAAGTACAAGGATTTTCCCCTATGAATGAAAAGTGGTAGCAAATACAGAGACCCACAACTAGACAATATGAAGACACTGAGACATCCTGCTGACACATCCTCAGACACTCAATCCTAAATGGGCTGTCTCCATCAATTCTTCCCACAGCAGAGGAGACTGTAAGGGCCAGTGGGGATGGGAGACATCAGGGAAACAAGGCCTGCCACACAGGACTGTCACACAGACATACATATAACATCACAGAAATCGTGCCAGCCTAAACATGGAAGCATAGATCTCAGGCAGGTGGGATCCCGGTTCTGACAGGGAAATTAGACACAAGTCCCCAAACAAACATAGTGCTCTCTCCAGTTAGTGACCACCCACAAAGGAAGAAGTAGTTGCCTCCAGTGTCGTCGAACTCTACACACACACTTCAGTCAAGGGTGGGCCCTGTGGCCACCAGCAGATGGTAATAGCAAACAAACTCAGTGAGATTATTTCTTTCACACGGCTTCTTCTATAAATAATGTGTACCTTATGTTTCTTTTGCTTATATATTATGGTTTCCAATTTTGTTACTATGGGTTTACTGTGTATGCAAATTTGTAGGTCTCAGCCTCTGTATGTGTTTCTTGTGCTTTCCCTTTGGCTGTTTCATTTTCCCTGTTTGTTTTTATTTTATATTTTTCTTTTATTGAAAACAGAGATTCTGTTCTTTTACAACACATCCTAATTCTCCTTGCCCCTCCCTCTGATGCTCCCCGTTCCTCTCCTCCTCCCCTCCCTCTGGATCCACTCCTTTCACTCTGTCATTAGGAAATGCCAGGCTTATAAGAGGTAATAACAAAGCATGACACAATAAAATATATGTGAAGCCAAAACTATCATGCCAAAGTGGTTTACAGCAACCCAACAGGAGAAAATGAGTCCCCAGGACAGGAACAAGATTCAGAGACCAACTCTTTCTCACAGTCAGGAGTCCTATTAAAATGCTAAGCTAAAGGCTGCAATATGAAGGCAGAGATCCTGGTTTAGACCAACGAAGAGCCAGAGCTTGCTGGTTCAGTTTCAGGGAGCCTATATAAACACTGCTTAGTTTATTCAGAGAGCTTTCTTCTTCGTGTGTGTGTCCTCATGTCCTCTTTTTATACACTATTTCCAAATCCTCTTCAGCGGGATTCCCTGAGCTCTGAGGGAGGGATTTGGTGGAGACCTTCCATTCAGACTCTCACTATCTCTCTCTAGCTCTCTCTAGCTCTGTCATTCTCTCTCTTTTTTCTCTCTCGCATTCTCTCTCTCTCTCTCTCTCTAACTCTCTCTCTGTCTGCATAATGTTTCGATATGGTCTCTGAAATTGGTGGCACTTGCTGCTGGAGGAAACAGCATCTCTGATGATGACTGGATAAGCTACTGTTCTATAAGTATGGTAGAGTATTATTGGAAGTCAGTTTATTGATTTTGTTTTTTTCACCAGTAGTTTATGGGTTTACCCAAGGCCTCTGGGCTCTCTATTCTCTGGACGTGGTTACCAAAGCAATGTTGGGTATGTGTTCCTTCTGGTGCAGTGGCCTTAAGTCAAGTTAGACATTGGTTGTCCTCTCCCAGAAATTCTGTTCCACCATTTTCATGGCAAGGAGATGGGGTGTTGTCTACATTTCTCTTTCAGTATGTTCTTTTAGTATTAGTTTTAGATGCCTTTTTAATTCTAATGAGAGAGAAAAGAAAGTGTGTGGATTTTTAAGGCTTAGATGGTACAGAGGATGTAGCAGAAATTGGAAATGGGAAAGGAATACATCTTTCAGGGGAAAACTACTGGAAAGTAAGAAATAAACGGGGACAGTTCTCATTGCAAGAAAAGTTATATGCTAAGGTAAAAGGTGCCTGTTTATCTTATGGTCAGTGGATTATTAGCAAGTCTTCAATTAAGAAGAGAATATGGTCCTCTATTCAACTGAACGTCCTATACCAGGATGTATGAGCAGAAAGTTTGGTTCCAGAATGAAGCCTTTGTTGAGAAGATACAACCAAAGATGCTCCAACTTTTCTATTTTCAATTAAGCATAAAATTATGTCAAATGCTCCTCCTGGAATATAGTTACTGACAGGGAGGAGTGATAAGAAAAATGGAGGAGGCTACAGATACCCACAGAGATAGCTGAACTTAACGAGGGGGAGCTAATGGACCTTCTAACTGACAGCTAGGAATCCAGCATTGGTCTGACTGAGACCTCCTGAACATGGGTTTCAGTTAGAAGGTCTGGGCAGTCTAAAGGACCTGACACAGTGGAAACAGGATGTATCCCTGGTGCAGGAAAGAACTTTGGGATCACATTCCTCACAGATGGATACTCCCTTAGCCTAGAGGCAGGAGGGTGGGCCTAGTCCCAACTCCAAATGATTGGACAGATTTTGTTGATTCCTCCTGGAAGCTTTCACCCTCCCTGTGTAATGTGGGAGGGATGGGATGGGAGAGAGTTCAGGGGGCATGGGAGGGATAGAGGAAGGGAAAGGGAAACGGGATAGATATGTAAAATAAGAAAAAATAAAATTATGTCAAATTCTCCTCCATTATTATATAATCCACGTTATACAACATAATGATCCATCATCGTCAAAGAGTATGAATACTGTCTACCTAAAATCTATTTAGACATAGGAATCTATGAACTGTACCATGAGGTCACCAAAGCTCTAGCACTGATTTGTCCTTTCTTTCTCTTCTTTCTTTTTGTTTTTTGTTTATTGTTCATTTCGAGACAGGGTTTCTTTGTATTGCTTTGGAGCCTCTTCTGGAACTAGCTCGATAGAAGAAGAGACTCCCCTGGAACTCACAGAGACCCTCCTGACTCTGACTCCTGAGTGCTAGGATTAAGGCATGTACCACCAAGCCTGGCTTGAACCTCTATAACTTTGTTGGCAAATTTCTACTAGGCAGTGAGAAGTTCAGCATTGAATATTTCAGGTGAACTGTTCATTCTCCTATTCGTTTATCACCCAGAAGACTGCTGCAGCGCTGCTGTAGGACTCACCTGAGTCAGAATTTCTCAGAATAGGTCAGCTTGAAACAGACAAGACTGCTGGAATTCTCCATCTAAATGGGAAGCAGACAAAAGGCAACGCCTAGGAGGGAGGGCAAGGAGGACATGTGCTGAGAAAAGGAAGAAGAAAAAGGATGATTCTGTTCTCTCCAGTAGATTTTCAGGAGAGCTAGGGTGTCGAGAAGCTTGGGGCAGAGGTCTGCTGTTTCCAGAACCTAGAAGATGCAGGAGAATGAGACTAAGATGCCCAGAGAAGATGAGAAAGATGATGAGGAGAAGGAAGAGGAAGAATGAGTGAAGAGGAACTGTGTCACAAGGAGGAGGAATGTAGAGTTAGCAGGCCCAGGGGACGTCACAGAAGAGGGTAGGAGACTGTAATAGACACAGGGGAAAGTACATCTGCTGCAAGACTGTGTCTCCTATGTATGACACGGCCCCTGAATCTAGGAAACCTGACAATATGGCTGCCTATACAGCACTCTCCATCAAGAGCTCCAGGCAAATAATGACTATTGAGACAGGGAGGTTAAGCTTCCCTATCGATAAGGCCCTTAGTTGTTCTAATTCAAGTCTTATGCCCTGTGATCACATTCCTATGAGGAAAACTAAATGGACTCAGTAGGGAGTATTAATATATTTATTTGTTTATACATGTGTGTGTAACAATAATAAAATGAGAGGGCATGAATTCTAAACTGAGGAGGAAGAAACAGAAAAAGTTGGGGATAAGAAGAGGAGACATGTAAATGCTGTAATATATAGATATTTAAAACTACAAACTATTAAAAAAAAAAAGCTACATACTTGAGGTCTGCTGCTTTGCTGCCTGTTCATCTCGCCTGAATAATGTGCGCTGACTTCTCCAGTGGAGCCCAGCTGTCTCTGAAATCGCAGAGCAGAAGCTTGTTCTTCAACTACTAAATTCTTGTTGTAGTCGCCAGGGTCCATGGTATGAGGAAGAGAAAGAAAGAGGTAAGTAGAGAGGGTTTTTGAATTTTCTTGTAAACTATGCTTCCACTTCGTGGCATTCACATTATTTTCAATAGTTTCCTGTGCAAGGATACCAATCTCATAGTAGTGAGTTAGTGATTCACAAGCCTCTTTCATGAAGACATGAATCTTTGACCCTTAAAGGAACACAAGGCTGTAAAGGAGGAGAGTATGCAGGCCTTACTCTGCGCTTGCGCACTGAACAATATCAGCGCTCTTTGATGAGGTCAGGATCACAGGGACATGCAATTGCGCATGAGCACTGAGGTACATTTGCATGGGCACAGCTTCACATCCGCGTGGACATATGTGTAACTGCTAAGAATTGTTGGAGCATATTCGTTAACGAAGGTGGCTTTACACCACCATTTCTGATCAATGTATCCACAACTGATCGACTCTCACCACTTGTGCTCAGTACCCTGACATTGTGAGGACAGCAGGTTGCCTTCTAATGGGTGATGGTATCAAGACAAATTACAGGAGGAGTGCGGCACAGAATGGTCACATAAGGTATGTCTCCTGAAGCCCAGGGAAGACATCCCGAGAAGGTCTTCGTGAGGTTCTTGACTTTAGAGAATTTTAGACTTTAGAATACTATTGCTGGATATACAGAGCATTAAGAGAAGCTATGAGGGTCTTTTGGAGTTCTTTGAATGCAGGAAGACATGAGGCATCATGTTCTTTTTGCCTGAAAACTTCTGCAGATATATCTCATAGAATCACAGAAGTCGGATGCAAACAGCTCTAAGAATCTGAGACAAAGTTCTATGGTGTCTCAGTGTGGGTGCTCACAGGTGGATCACACATGTTGAAAGCAGGTAAGAGGCCCTCAAGCAGGATCCATGGCAGAGAAGGAATCAAGTCCAATATGGGAGGAGCCATCTCTCTTGTCTTCCCAAAGGAGACGTATGTGGGGAGTGCCCAGCTGTGCTTTCTGTCACCCAACTTTCCCATAATTTTGATCTGCATAGTTGGGCCGGTTTGGGTGCTTGGGACATCTGTGTGAGCAGCAGGATGGGACACAGATTATAACTGTTTCCCCTTCCATGGGAGCCTCTTACACACCATGACTCTGTCTCATGCACAAAAGAAATACATGTAACTTGTCTTAGTTTTGTGTTCATGTGCCTTCATAGTTTTGCCAACATTTAATCTCTTCAAGGAAATCTTTCCATTCCTTGTTTGTAAATTTTATTACACACACACACAGACACACACAGAGACACACATTTATAATTACATGTATGTTCTCATTATTTTATATTATTTTAACTATAGAGTGAACATTATTCGAAATGTAAAATATAACAAATGCAGTTATTGAAAAACTACTAACTTTATAAAGATTTCCTTAAATATACTTACCTTCCCAATTACCTATACCATTTCTTGAAATCCATTTATTCTCTGTCATATGTACTCCTCTGTCTCTCATGTTTTCTGTCTACTATAATGACTGTGTTTAATCTGAGCCTCACTTCCCCATTTAAACACAGATTTTCCTCTAGGTTAATGGTTCTTGAAAAAATGGGGGGGGGGGAACTGGGTCCCTTTAGATTAAAATTTCGCTGTTTCTAATGTTGTCTAATGTTGCAAGAAAATTTTATTTAGTTATCACCTGCCATGCCTTGATAATCAGTCTGTTATATACCTGCCATTATCATAAATCAGAAGAACATTGTTCTTTGTAAAACCACCTTTTTTATGTACTAAAGAATTTGTAAGTTGTTCCCAATTGTCACTGTAAACATCAAGAGTTGCTATTGTCATTCTAGCATCCAAATGATAATAATGCATCATAAGCCAGCCATGGCAACACAGCCCTATATTCTGTGCCCTTTGGTACCTGTGGCCAAATTGTATGAATTTGTGTGGAGCTTGTGAAAAAGGGATAAGTATGCCTTGTGTTTTGTTTTGTTTCTTTGGTTTTTCGAGACATGGTTTCTCTGTTTAGCTTTGACTCTTATCAGAGCACTTACTCTGTAGCCTCGAACTCCCAAAGATCAGCCTGCCTCTGCCTCCCAAGTCCTGTGAATAAAGGCATGTGGCACCACCACACAGCCCATGTCTTGTTTTTTTAGAACAGGATTTTACACTCCTTGAAACATAATTCTGTCAACATATCAATAATAATGCAAATGGATGTTTCATTAACCTATTAAAAATTAGTGATATTTATTATATATCAGGCACAATAAACTTATCAGAAATATACTTTTAAGGACTTGGAATGGATTCTCTTCTTTTCATATCTTTGAAACTATCTTATTTAGCATCACTTCATACAATCAAACAAAACCACCACATTCCTCTCCCATCTCCCAGATGTTGGACACCACTGTGATATCCTCTGTATCTATTCATTTTCTACTGTGCACACTTAACATTCACAAGATCACATAACATTTGACTTTCTGGACGTTGATTATTTAACTTAATAAAATGCCCTCAAGTGTATCCAAATTGTGGACTTTATCCAAGTCAGTGCAAAATAATATTGGTTGTATGTGCATTCTATATATCATTTATATTGAAATGGATCTATGGGTTGTTCAAATAATTTGACTTTTGTTTTCCAAAATCTTGTTATTGATTCATAGTGGATTTCATATCATGGGTCTTAATTCCTTTCTCTGCCCCTTTCTCATCTGCCTGATGGGAAATGTCATTCTGTAAATATGTTTCTCATACTGGTTAATGAATAAACAATGTTGGCCAATAGCAAAGCAAGATAAGCGAGACTAGGGGACAAGGAGGATTTGAGGAGGTAGTAAGGAGGAGTCCAAATGAAGAGTCTGGAGAGAGCAGGACGCCAGCTATCTCTCCGGTAAGATGGGACTTAGATGAACAGAAATGGGCTAATACTAAAGACAGAGCTAGCTGATAAGAAACAAGTACCTGGCCAACAGCATTATATCAAATCCAGACCTCTGTATGTTATTGGGGGCTGGCGCCGCCATGGATCCTGGCCGGCAAGTAAAAACCCTATGGCTACTCCTTACATATGGCACATGGGTCTTAATTACTCTCTCTGACCTTCTCCCCCCATCCTTTCCATCAGTCCTCTTGCCTTGCAACCCCTCTCCAGGATAAAACAAGATAAAATTGAAAAGAGAAGAGAAGAAATGTCTCTGGAAGCTGCAGTCTGACTCAATGAGTTACACAGGCCTGTACTCCATATAATTTTACTTGCAAATGTTCATTGCATTGAGTCATTGGTCTGGTTTCAGGTCTCTGGTTTTTGCTACATCATTAATACTGGGCCGTCACTGGGGCTCCTCTTGAATAGACTGTTGTCCTATGTCATGGAGATCCTGTAACTTTGGGTCTGCAGGACCACCCTGTTTTTGGACTACAGCAGATGACTGGGTGGAAGATGGGAAGGGTTAATTCCTAGCTTTGTACTAGGTCTGGGTGGTTGCTGGGGTGGTTAGACCACCTGCTCTGCTTTAAATTTATTACCGGGGTGAGCTGCCTGGTACTGTCCTGGCTAGCTAACCCTTTGTGGAAAACTGCAGGACTGGGGCTGATTCTCTTGCTCTCATATTCTGGGACAAAGTTATAGCTGTTGGTGGACTCACCAATAACCATGCCAGTAGAACCAGTTGTGTCATGCTGCCCAGGTGAGGTGCAGGAACTTTTGGCCTTCTCCAAGGCTGCTGTCATTGTCCATGTTGTTGCAGCTAACTCCGTGCAGCACTATATTCTCTGCCTTCAGTGTTAAGAGGACATCACCAAAATCACAACTGCAGCCAGTCTACAGGTACATACAAGGCCTTTGGCCACAGCACAACCATCAATAGCACGATGCCTCCTGGTGACAAGTTGTCCACCTAACTCAGCCCACTACTCTCTGCCTTCACAACTCTGTATTGGCTTCTCTTAATAGGTCACGAATCAGACAGACGGTATCTCTTTCTCTCTCCCTCACTCCTTCCCTCCCTCCTTTCTTCCCCTCCCCCTAGGGCCTTCCCTCTCTTCGATACCCACCATATATTTGTTCATCATAACAGAGCGCATCAGGCTACTGGTGGGCCCATGTCTTATCTTCCAGCACCAGGGCAGAGATCCCTTGCCCAGCATGAGTCATTTTCTCGCACTCAGTCTTACTGGTGCTGTGCTTTTTACCTTCTCTTCATGGATACAGTGTGCATCTACAGACAAATGTCCTATCTCAAGATATGTGGACTGGATGGCTCTGCCAAGAGAGCGCAATGATGAGCGACAGCTCTGCAGTAGAGGTGCCAGCATGTCTCATGAGTCTAGCCTCTTGGGGGTGAGATGTGCTGGTCGTCTATAACCTGCCAGGCCTACAATCCCAACAATTGGACACGTGTGCTGAAGAGAACTGGCATGGAGATATCGCTTTCAGAATTCCCACTTTTCATTATTTCTGATGTATAGGCCATGAGATTGCTGTATCATTTGTGAGACACAGACACCAACACAACACTTGTTGAATTATTTTAAGGTTCTCCACACTGTCTCCTTTGCCTTCCACACTTTTAATTACTTCATTAACTATTTATTGTGGTTTTCCCTCCCACTAATCCTCCCAATTACTCCCCTCTTCCCCTCCCAGCCATCTGGATCCACCCCCTTTGTGCCTCTCATTAGACACCAACAAGGTTCTGATGGATAATATTATAGTAAAATATATATTGTAAGGGCTAATAAAAACTAACACACCAGATTCAGACAAAATGAGCAATCAGAAAGAAAAGAGCCCAAGATGAGGCAAGAGAAAGAGATATGGATAGAGACACTAACTTATTCACACACTTAGCAATCTCTTAAAAACGTAACACAGGAAGCCTTAGTATTACACAACTTATCTGTAAGGTAAAAATAGTGTACTAATAAATAATGATAAATAATTAAATTATCAAAAGAAACCCAGACACAACATTATGAGACAAGTAGCCTTTAAAGATTGAGTTGCTTTCTGTTGGCCGTCGACGGCTGGCCAAGGAGCCTACCACCAGAATAGTTGGTATAGTTTTTGTGGAGAAAGTTAAATTTCCTTTGCAAGAGGTTGTGTATTGGAGATTGGTTCTTGGTTAGGAATGGGGACACATGTTCACTTCTTTCGGCTCTAGGACTCATTCTTGGGCAGATCTATGCACCACTTAGAATTCTCTAAGTAGAAATTAATGTTTTACTCTAGTTAGAGAGCAGAACACACTGACACACAGACAGACGCGCGCCACACACACACACACACACACACACACACACAAACTCACACACAGAGTTTAAAAAGAGATAGAGAGAGACAAGCTAACATACAGAGAGAGAGAAGAGAAGAGAGAGAGAATAAAGTATGCATTCACGAGATCTCCCAGGGGAACAAATTCGGTGATAGGATTTTGATTTTGCTGGAAGCCACTAGCAGTTATTCTATCAAACATTCTGTCTTCTTTCTATGTCCTGAACCCACAAGTAAGAGTGCATACAAATGAAATGGACAGGCATGTGAGCTGAAGGAAATTTCAAGTGTGCATGAATATTGCCTTTCCTTCAGAAAAAAGTCACATCATTGTTTAGAAAGCAGATGAATTACTTATCAGTTAGGGCTTGCAAGTTCACTAGGAGATGTGTATGTTGACATGTCGTATGGTATATTCATTCAAAATCCCTCTTATTCTCACAGGACAGCACTGCATTTTGCCTGTGGCAATGGATGGACCGACTTGGGTACTCTCCTGGTGGAGGATAAAGACGAAAATGTGTGGTGAACACAATTGCACTCTGCTGATGAAGGTAGATGGGAAGTAACAATCAATTTGAGCTTGGGAATGTTTTGATTTACTTAACTAGAAATAGAACAAATTTACTTTATTTAAATATAAGTAATTAGGGTGTATATAGAATATTTATCTGGATTTCCTTGAATTAGAGATCTTGAAGTAATCAAACCCACGGGCTGCCCAAAGCTTCCAAGGGGATATCATGCTCAACCATCTGGAATACGGTACTGATAGAGATAGAAAGGCTGGTGGTGGTGACAGGGTTTCTACCATTCTGTCTATGGGAAGCCAGGGATAGATTCTGTCCTTCTAGATCCGGTGCTCTGAATGAAGGCAGACGTGAGGTGCAGATCACCCACCTTTGAAGTACATGGGACATGTATAATGTGGGAGCATGTGCAAGGAAACTGTGAACTTACTGTGAACCATGGATGGGGCAGAGTGTAGAATTGTCTTATCACAGGGTATCCATTTAGAAAGAAGTGTATACACCATCACAAGTGACAGCACTTAAAATCAAGGACATAAAGGCAATGCCCTGGCTTGACCACATTATTAGTGGTGGATGCTACATACTTAGTTTGGAATGTGCTGTGACATAGATCTCTGGACTTTCAATGTTAATAGTGAAAGTGGAGTTTTCAAGCTCCTTTTTGTGTTTGAGAGGCAGTATGCTCATCACCCTGGATTTATTCCTTCATTTTCTAGTTCCCATTATCTGCACTATGGTAAACATTTCATCAGAATGTCTGTATTATCTGTATAATTATACTTCAAAATGAAGAATTTGTGCAAACTGCAGACAATATTCTTTCTACCCAAAGTTTCCTATCAACAATGCAAGTTATTTATTTTGCTATGCTGTATTAAAACTAAAAGTAGATTTCATTGGTTCATTTTTCACCACTGGCTTACATTTGCCTAGGATAAAGATAACCTTAAAGAGTAAGTCATTAGTACCATAGTAAGTGTGCATTATAAACACTAGCTACTCTAGACTTGATGCATACACCTGAAGTCACACTGTAATGGCCTGCAATATGTAAGCTATACTTAGAAGGGCTAGCCTGAGCTGTGTATCAAGACCCTGTTTCCTTTTCCCAAGAATGATAGTACATACAAGACTGGAAATATTGCTCAGTGGTTAGTAGGAGTTGCTGAGCAACCAACTGATTACAACCCTACTCTCAGCACTAGACAGGGCCACCAGACAGAATCTTAACACAGAAATACAAGATCTAACAGAAAATATGCCCAATTAGCTTTACCAGACATCTATAGAACATTACATCCACACACAATAAAATATACCTTCTTCACAGCTCCACATGGAACCTTCTCTAAAATGGACAACATACATGGCAAGTTAAAAAACCTCAACAGATACAAAAAAAAAAAAATTGGACTATCTCTCTACACCTTATCAGACCACCATGCTTCCATGTAGAAATTCAATTAGAACACAAACTGCAGAAACACTATATACTCATGGAAACTGAAAATGCACAATTTAACTATTCCTGGGACAAAAAAGGAATGAAAGATTCCCGAGAATTCAAAGAGAATGAGGACAAAATATACCCGAACATACAGGAAATTTTGAAAACAATGCTATGAGGAATATTCTTTGAACGAAGTGCCCATATGAAGAATATGGAGGGTAGCCACATTAGACAATTAACAATACAACTGAAAGACCAAGAATAAAAAAAAACAAAAAAACAAAAAACAAAAAACAAAAAAGCAAATCTCAGAGGAGTAGACACCAGAAAATAATCAATCACAGCTGAAATGAATAAAGTAGAAACTGGGAAATCAATATAAAGAATCAATATAACAAAGAGTTGGTTGTTAGAGAAAATCAACCAGATACACAAAGCTCCATCTGGACTCACCCAAAATTAGAGAGAGAGAGAGAGAGAGAGAGAGAGAGAGAGAGAGAGAGAGAGAGAGAGAGAGAGAAAGGGAGAGAGAGCATGCCAATGAGCAAATTTGGAAACAAAGAGGGGGCATAACAAAGTTCACTGAGGAAATCAAGAGACTTTTCAGGTCAGACTTTGAAAACCAGTACTTCACAAAATTTAAAAGTTTAAGGGAAATGTACAAATTTATGGATAGCTATCACTTTCCAAATTTAAATGAAGAACTGATAATCAAGCAAATAGACCTACCTAAAGAAATAAAAGCACTCATCAAAAGAATCCTACCAAAAAAAAATCTCAGGGCCAAATATCTTCAATGCAGAATTCTATCAGAAATTCAGAGAAGAGCGAATACCAACATTCCTCAAATTGTTCCACACAATGGAAACAAAGGTTCCTTGCTAAACCTTTTTAAAGAGACTACCAAAGCCACACAAAGTCACAACTAAGAAACAAAACTACATTATCCAACATGCACATTGATGAAAAATTCTCAATAAAATAATGGCAAATCTAATCCAAGAACACATCAGAGGAATCATCCCCCATGCCAAAGAAGGCTTCATCCCAAGGATGCAGGCATGGTTCAACATACGAAAATTAACAATGTGACCTACCATATAAACAAACTGAAAAAGATAAAGAATATGATCATCTCATTAGATGCTAAATAAGCCTTTGACAGAATCCAACACCATTTTATGATAAAGGTCTTGGAGAGGTCAGGGATAACAGGAACATACCTAAACATAATAAAAGCAATATACAGTAAACCAACAGCCAACATCAAACTAAATGGAAAGAAGCTTAAGATGATTCCTCTAAAATCAGGAACAAGACAAGGCTGTCCACTCTCTCAATATCTCTTCAGTATTGTACTTGACGTTCCAGCTACAGCATTAAGGCAACAAAAGGAGATGTAGGGGATACAAATTGGAAAGAAAGAAGTCAAACTGTCACTATTTGCAGATGATATAAGAGTTTACATAAGTGACCAGAAAAAACTCTGCCAGGGAACTCCTTAAGCTGATAAACACCTTCAGCAAATTAGCAGGATACAAGATTAACTCTAAAAAACTGTAGGTCTAGTGTATACAGATGATAAAAGGGCTGAGAAAGAAATCAAAGAAACATCACTCTTTACAATAGCCACAAGCAACGTAAAATATATTGAGGTAACACTGACCAAACAATTGAAAGACCTTTATAGCAAGGTCTATATCTCAAGAAGTTTGTGTCTTTAAAAAAAGAAATTAACGAAGATAGTAGAAAATAGAAATATCTCCAGTGCCCTTGGATAGGCAGTATAAACGTAATAAAACTGGAACTCTTGCCCAATCTACAGATTCAATGAAATCCCCATCAAAATCCCAGCATAATTCTTCACTCAACTTTAAGAATAGTACTCAACTGTATATGAAACAATAAATGACCCAGGATAGTCAAAAAAACCTTGTACAATAAAGGGACAATAGAAGGAATCACCATCCCTGACTTTAAGCTCTACTATAGAGCTTATTGTACTGATAACAGCTTGGAATTGGCAGAAAAATACATATGTGTACCAAAGGAATTGAATAGAAAACCCATACTAACCCACATACCTATAAACACCTGAAATTAGACAATGTAAAGAGGAAAACATCTTCAACAAATGGTGCAGGCACAACTGAATGATGGTGTGTAGAAGACTGCAGATAGAAACATGTCTATCGCCATGAAAAAAACACAAGTCACAGTGGATCAAAGACCTCAACATAAACAGAACCACACTGAACCTCATCGAAGAGAAAGTGGGATGTACCCTTGAAGGAATTGGTATAAAAGGACTTTAAGAGCCCATGACCATGAAGGGATACTCCCTTAGCCTTGATGCAGGAGGTGGTGCCTAGACTCTAATCCAAATGTCTTGACAAATTTTGTTGATCTCTCCTGGAAAGCATCACCCTCCCTGTGGAAGGGATAGGAGGGTGGTTTGAAGGCCCGAGAGGGAAGGAGGGAGGCAGGGGCAGTATAGGGAGAGGGAGCTGGAATGTGTGTATAGGATAAGTATAAAAATAATAATAAAAGAAAGAAGTTTTAAAAAATGAGTAGATGTAGGGCTGGCGAGATGTCACAGTGTTAAGAGCAGTGGCTGTTCTGACAGAGGACATAGTTTCAGTTTCCAGGGCCAGGATGACAACTTGTAACTGCCTATAACTCCTTTTCTCAATAATCTGATGCGTCTGTGGATTCTATAGACAGAAAACATAATTCAGTGCACAAGCAATTATGCTTGCAAAACATGCACAAACATATTAAGTAACTGAGCCATTTTGTTTTATAGCAATTGTGAATCAGGTTTGTGGGATCATCATTACCTTTGAGAACGTTATATTTTCTGAAATTTCTGACAAACTTGTTTCTTTCTGACAAACTTGTTTCTTTCTCTAAGTTGTCTTTATCTATATTCTTCCTTGATCAACTTGCCTGGTTTATTCCAGCGACATTCTGGTTTTTACTAGTATACTACAACTTTAAAACTGGGTTTGTGATAACCTCACGATATTCTTTTTAATTACCCAGAATTGATTTCTCTCTACTGGAGATACATGCATTTCCCTGGGAAGGGAAAAACAGAATAGTTTACAGGTGGATAGGGAACAGGTGGTGACAGGAACAGGAGGGATCATATGGGGGAGGGTGGGGCAGAGGGAGAGAGTGCTGGGTGATATGACTGGAAATAGGGTTGGCAATTGGAAAGTAATGTGAAAACTAAGTGCAATGGAATCTTCCAAGAGTGACCCTAATGAGTACTTGTAGAAATGGAAGACTCAGAGCATTATCTAGTCATCTCCTCTAACCTAATAGGCAAAAATGGTGGGTCTAGGACACCAACCCTGCCACAAAACCTTCAACCCACAATCTGTCCAGGCTGCAGGATGTTTTGGGACAATGGTGGTTCTGAGCTTGTGGGAGTGACCAACCAATGACTGGTCTAACTTTAGACCCCAGGCAAGAGAGGGATCCCATGCCTGACTTATGAGAAATGTCATTCTGTAAATATGTAAATTGGTTAATGAATAGAACACAAGGGGAGGAGAGGGGGAAGGTAGTAGGAGAGGAATTCCAAGATGGAGGAATGAGAGCAGAACGCCATCCCCTCTCTCCAGTAAGATAAGATCACGTGGAATTACTTAGATTAATAGAAATGGGTTACTTTTTAAACAGAGCTAGCTGATAAGAAACAAGTAACAGGTCAACAGCATTATATCTAATACAGAGAGTCTGTGTGTTATTTTGGGCTTGATCCAAGGCTGGTGGAAAAAACACACTCGTACCACCTGACACTGCCTGAATGTACAGCAACAGGAGCTCGATCATACAGAGACCTAAGGTTGAAGTAAAGAAAACTGGCAAAAAGGAAAAGAAAAAAAAGTCATTGAATTGGTTCCTAATGACAGTCTGCTATACTCCTAGATCAGTGCCTATCCCTATTCACTAGACAGGCTTCCTCCAGCAGCTTACAAGAACAGATGAAGAGACCCACAGGAAACATTAGTCCATGCCCAGCAGACTCCCACAGAAGAGAGAGAGGAAGGAATGTAGGAGCTATGGATGTCCAGTACATCAGCAAACAAGGACCACAGAATAAACTAAGCAGGGCTCATAGTAGTTCAGAGGCTCAAGTGGTAACCCTGGAGTGTGTACACATCTGTGCTAGGTCTTTACAGATATGTTGTGGCTCTTTAGTTTGGGGATTTGTGAGACTCCTAAATAGTGGGAGTGAGGCTGTCTCTGACTCTTGCCTACTCTTTGGATCCTTTTCCTCCTATTAGAGTGCCTCAACTGCCTTGAAATGGGGGTCTCTACATAGTCTTTTTATATCTTGTTATGCCCTGCTTGGTTTATATACCTGGGAGGCCTGCTTTATTTAAAAAGACAACTGAGGAGTAGGGATCTGAGGGATGGGGGAGAAATTGCATAAATTTGTAAATTACTTTCGTAGGATGCCCATTTTCACAATATTAATTCTAGTGTTCAGCTAGCATGGGAGATATTTCCATTGTGTGGTGTCTTCACCTATTTGTCTCTTCAAGACCTTAACATATTTTATTACACAAGCATTTCACTTGCTCGGCCAGAATTATACCAAGACATTTTGTTTTGAAAGCTCTTGTGAAAGGTACTGTTTCCTTATTGCATTTTAATTTTTGCATTTTTTAAATTTCTATGAAGATGGCTACTTGATTTTGTGTTACTTCTATGTCCTTCTCTTGTTGTGTTAAAGGTGTTTTTCTGTTATAGATTTTATTTCTGGTAGAGTCTTTGGGGATTTTGTATATAAAAATCTTATCACTTGAAAATAAGGAGACCTTGAGTAATTCCTCTATTATTTGTATTCCCTTGATCTGGTTCATCTGTTTGAATGTTCTAGCTTAGATTTCATATACAATATACAATAAATATAGAGAGAGTGGCCATCCAATAATACCGTTAAAGAGGTTATTCACAAATGACACATGTAGACCTTGAAAATAGTTTATTTTAATGATGGATATTTTAAAAAATGGAAAGTAATAAAAAATAGAATCGTCAATGAAAACACAAAGAGAAGATAAACCGGTAATAAAAATAGTAGATGTTAAACAAAAATTTCATAGGCAAGCCTTATCAACCTTACAAAATACTTAAGAGAGAATTTCCAGTCTGGATGTCAAGGAAGAAGGTGTCAATGACTTGATCAAAGAAGAAAAATTATTCAGGCACAAAGACAGTATGGAAAGTCTAAACCTTTGAATAATATGTAGATAGGAGAAGAGATACAGCTCAAAGGCATAGAGCACATCGTTGTAAACAAAGTCAGGGAAGAAAAGTATGCTAATATGCAGTAATCAATACCTATCCTTTGCATTTAAGTTGATATTGACTATAGCCTTGTGAATACCATCTATTATGTTGACATTTTCTGCCTTGTATCTCTCGTTATTCAAGGATTTTATGATGAGTTGTTGGATTTTGCCAATGGCCTCTTCTGCATCTAATTAGATGATCAAGTAGTGTGTCTTCTAGTTTATTTATATGATGGATTATATCTACCACTTTGTGTGTTTTCACCCATCGTTTTGATGTAGCCTACTTGATGGTGGTAGATACTCTTTTTGATATAATCTTGGGTTTGGTTTGCAAATATTTTATGTTCATAAAGGAAATTATACTATAATTCTCATTCTTTGTGGGGCATTTGTGTGTTGTATGTATCAGGATACTTATGGCCTTTTCAAATCGTTAGGCAATGCTGCTTCTGTTTCTATTTTAAGAACAACCAGAGAGTATTGACATTCGCTCTTCTTTGTTCTTTGAAGTTTTAGTAGTCTATGGAGAATCCGTCCTCTCCTGGGCACTTTTTATGTATTAATTTATTTTTTATTTTTCATATAGATTCCAGTGCCCTCTCCCTTCCTTCCTCCCTCCATCTTTCCCTCACTCCCACCCTCAAATGCATCCCAAAACCCTCCCATCCCATGCACCCCCACTCCTCAACATGTAGGGTGATGCCCTCCAGGAGGGGTCATCTAAACCTGACAAATCATTTGAAGTATGGAATAGGACTCCTCTTCTGTCTCTAGGTTAAGGGGGTATCCCTCCATGTGGGATGTGTCCACAAAGTCCTTTTGTGCACCAGAATATATCCCGGTTACACTCTAGGAGGATCCTCAGACTGCTCAGACTTTCTAGCTGAGACACATGTTCAGGGGCTCTGAGTCAGTCCCCTGCTGGATCCTCAGCTATCAGTCTATGGGCCCATTAGCTCCTCCTTGTTCAGGTCAGCTGTCTCTATGTGTTTCTGCAGCTTGGTTATGTCCTTCCTCTCTGCATTTGGATTGTAGTTGAGCTCAGTGTTTAGTTGTGGGTGTTTGCTTCTGTTTCTACCATGTACTAATGAGGGCTCCATGATGGTGGATAAGTTAGTGGTTGATCTAATTATGAGAGAAGGGCATTTCTGGTAGCCTTTCCAATGTTGCTCACATTGTTAGTTAGGGTTAGTTTTGTAAGTCTCTGGACATGTCTTTAGGTTCAGTTTTCTCTTCAATCCTATAATGTCTCCCACTTACTTTCACTATTCTCTCTCTCTCTCTCTCTCTCTCTCTCTCTCTCTCTCTCTCTCTCTCTCTCTCTCTCTCTCTCTGTCTGTCTCAAGAAGCCTGGTAAAAGTGCAAACCATTCTATACTTGGGAAAGTTTAAGAGATAATAAAACTTAAAATGAATTAATAAGGTCCTTTAATCATTTTATTGATGCAATCACAAAAGTATCTATTTACATTTCAAGCTGGCCTGTTTGGGTTTCACTCAGTGGTGGGGGAATGAGATGCCAACCAGCCATAAAAGGGAAGCCCTTAAATGGGAAGACCATGAGGTTGAAGGCCACACATTTCAAAGTTTCCATGGCTACTTATGGTCATACAAAGTACAGAGAAAAGCACTAACTATACATTTCAAGCAAGATACATTTGAGAAAGATAGAACAGGGCATGGCGTTTCAGCGTTAGAGGCTCAGAGGATCTGTCAATTATCCCTTGGCATGACTGATCATTACAACTATCAGGGAACTTTTGACCAGCAATTATCTTACATAGTAATGTTTGACATAAGTGGTGGACTGTCACCTCCTCTTCTCTGAAAGTGGGCTCAGGTGCCAGCTATGGCACTCCTGATTTAAGGAGTTACATTTTCCTTTACCATCAGAAGTTCCCTTTCGCTGAATAGCTTAGGGCCCAAGTTCTTTAACTTTCATTAATTTAATTTTTGGCCCATCATTTCCCCCTTACTTTTAGTTAACCCATTGTGGGGTTACTAGAAAGAGTTTTTCGGGAAGTTTTTGGTACAGGTTAGTAATTCGTATGTATTCAAGTTTCCTTTGGATTAACATCTCAACCAGGGTAAAGGAGCCAAGTATTCTTTATTATGCTACTTCCTGCTGAGTTTTGTGGTGTTGTTGCCTGGCTCATGAGAAGGCTAAAATGCTAGCCAAAGCAAAAAAAAAAAAAAAAAAAAAAAAAAAAAAAGTAGAACTCAGTAATCAGTAAATGGATCATTTATCAGAGGCATTAGTTTGCAGACTCTGTTGAAGATTCACATCGACTGGACTGGTTCACATCCACAACAAGTCCAGGGCTAGCTGTCTTTAGGAGCAGGCTATAGTCAGCAACTGATGCCTGTCTTCCAGAAGTGGAAATCTGTGGAGACATGTTTAAACTGTGAAGAGAAGTTAAAACTTACATACTTAATTGGAACTCTTAGGTCCATAGTTTTAGTGATCAAGAAGGACAGGAGTCCCATCCTCAGGAACATACAGGTGAGATAACAAATGCTTTACTTATTAAATCCATATTGCAGAAAAAGCAGATATTGGGCATCTGTAAAACAGCAGGAATATATTTATACCTTTGAGTCCTGACACAAATGACTTGTACATGTTTCTTCTGACCAGAGAGATCCAGGTATAGATTGGACAGAGGTGCCTTAGGCTTGATGCTAGCCTTTTATGTTTATACTTAGATGACACCCAAAATAAATCTTAAATCTTTCAGCTTGGGGCTGAACAGCAGGTAGCCACTGCTGCTATGCTTAGTTTTCACACCAGCCTGGTGAAACAGCCTCACCATCCCCAAATAACACACAGAGATGCTATGTTAGATATAAAGCTATTGGCCTGTTATTAGCATTCCTTGTTGGCCAATTCTATCTTAAATTTTGACCCATTTCTATTGACCTAAGTACTTCCAAATGGCCTTATCTCACCAGAGAGAGGGTCTGAAGTTCTGCTCTCTTAGTCCTATATGTTGACTCTCCTCCTAACTTTCTCCAAATCCTCCTTGTCTCCTAGACTTGCTTTTCTATTGGCCAATGGGCTTTGTTCATTGTCCAATAAGAGAATCATACTGACAGAGAGAAATCACCTATCACCGCTGTATTAGCTTATCAGAACTTTATTTAATGTAAAGCTCTAATATTTTATACCTTAGATAATTTTATACCCTTTATATCCTTAGTTCCTTATTTAGGTGCTGTATCAAGGCTGCCTGATACTGTCAAACTGACAAAGTTATGGATAGTGAAACCATCAATACTATCAGAGATTTGAGAAGGATAAATTTTAAGTAACTTCTGAATCTATTCAAAAATGACAGGGACCATACAGTTAGCTAACATACAGTTAGGCATACCCAAGTCTCTATAGCATCAGTGGCAGAAGTATATCTTCACCAGGTCTATAGAGTGGTAGTTTTCTTTCTCTCTGTGGAAGAGGGACATGGAAAAGACTGACCTTATTTTGTCTGGGCAAAGGTGGTGCATTGAATTTTCCAGTGCCTGCAGACTGTCCATGGTATGCACCAGGTCCTGCCTGGTAGTAGGCATCACATTTGAGCATCTTGCCCACTAGTCAGTGACGTCACAATCCGTGGTGACCCATAATCTTTTTAAGGGATCTTTGGTCACTGTCAGGATCTGGAATTCTCTGTCTGATCTTATAAGCTATTTAGTTAACACTTTAAACACCATAACTACAGATCTCTGTAGTATTAGAAGTCTGCCAAGGTAGATCTGAATAGACAACATTTTTTAGTTACTTGTTTTAAGCTTAACCATTAAAAACATATACAGGGGACTGAGTAAGGTGTACCCCCTTTACTAATCATTTGTACTTATATTTTTTAACATCTTATAATAGGTTAGCAGCTTTTATTAAACTAGATATTTATTGTTGGGAAATTTAAGTACTTATCCCTTACAGCTCTCTTCTCCCTACCCAGCTGTACAACTTCCACACAAACAAGGTTGAGTAAACAAGGTTGTTTTCAGAACTCCCAGTGTACAGTGCCCATACCTTGACCCCAGGTGTGCGTGATGTATGACTTCCTCATAGGCTTAGCCCATACCGCTGCTTGGGTATATAAGCCCATTACTATCTGTAATAAATGGCAGCAGCAGCTTCTTCTTCACTTCTCTTGGCGATCTGTTATGTGTTTCAATCCCAGCACCCTCTGTCAAGCTCGGAACTCTGGCAGTCTGAGCACGGCACTTATTATTGTCTGGTTTAGCTTTAAAAATAATGATTGTAAATTGAAGCTCCTTTTATCAAAGCATGAAAATATATGTGACTCAGTTCATCTAAATAGCTTAAGCTTACCAAATTTAGCAAAAACAAGGATGCATTGCCCTACTGTATCATAAGAAATGAACACCACAACTTAATGTTTTGCATATGGAGCTTATGGCTATGATCTTACATTTTAGCACTTTAAGTCCAAACATTAACCATAAGCACAAATATCCTGTAACCATATAAATATAAACATTATCAAAACTTTTACAAAACAATTAAAAATCCTTTAATGTCATTTTGTAATATCAAAAATAAAGCACCCTTTATGTCATTAAAACCATTATCACCTCAGGGTGACTGGTAAATTTATCTTATCAATTTTCATGGTTGCTATTTTTTTTTATTTTCTTATTTTACATATCAATTTCATTTCACTTTTCCTCCTTTTCTCCCTTCCTCCCATACCCGAACTAATCTCCCATCCCATTCCCTTTACTCCATAGGGTGGGTGATGTATTCCAGGAAGGTTTAACAAAATCTCGCAAGTCATTTGGAGAAGGGACTAGGCCCTCCTTCCTGCCTCTAGGCTAAGGGAGTATCCCTCCATGGGGAATGAGTTCCCAAAGTCATTTCATGTACCAGGGATACATCCCGGTTCCACTTCAGTGGTCCCATTGACTGCCCAGGCCTTCTAATTGAGAACCATATTCAAGGGGTCTGAGTTGGGCCAATGCTAGTTTCCCAGCTATCAGTCCTGGCTTTCATTAGCTCCCCGTTGTTCAGGTCAGATGTCTGTTTGGGTTTTGTAGCCCGGTTTTGCCCCCATTTTGTTATCAGTCCTCCCTTTCTGCAACTGGATTCAAGGAAGTTGGTTCAGTTTTTAGCTGCTTCTGTTTCCTTCAGCTAATAAATAGATGGGAGCTCTATGATGGTAAAAGGAGAAAGGAACAAGATCTGCCGAGCATATAAGGAATGGAGAGGGAGTTAGAGAATGAGATGGTGAGGAAAGGAAAGCATGTGGGACTAGGAAGACCTCGTCAAGGAAGGAATACACAAGAGAGAAAAAGGAGAGAGGTACAATAATAGAGGGAGCCACATAGGTTTGAAAAGGAAATTGACTCTAAAGAAATGACCAGAGACACAGAGACCTACAAGGATGACCCCAACTTACAATCTGAGCAACAGTGGAAAGTCTGCCTTCATTGCCCTTCCCTGATAATGAGATTGATGACTAATAATGCCCATTAAACAGATGCAGAACATGACAAATATGACATGAATTATGTGTACATGCAGTACATAATTCTCATGAAATACAAGATGTCTCTTCTTGTGTTCATTTCAAATGTATGACAATATACTCACAGTTAAATGAGGTTTTTCCTGACCTTGGTGGGAGTAGGATGTATCTTTGTACTGACTAATAGCAACTGCAAGAATCTAAGACAAACTACTGTGCGATGGATAGGATTTTCAGGCAAACTCTAAGCCAGTGTTGACACATAAGAAAAAATAGTTAAGTATTCCCTTGGTGTAGGGTTGACTTCATGTTTAACATGTAAGATAACAGATACCAATCACACACAGGAAAGATAGAATTTAAATCAGGCATGGCTGGAAGAGTTTCCTCCAAAGAATAAGGTTATTTGTTCTTTGCCTGTAATATTATCATTCTAGTGTTATTGCACTTGGAAAAAAATCATGTGACAGTCTTGATGACAGTTTTAAAAAGTATGACTTCTAGAGAATACTTTTGGTGCTCAAGAGTCTGTTGGCAACACCGGAAGCTCCAGTTACTCCTGTATGGTAAAACATGCTACCATCCATCCTTTTGATGAATCAGATATAAGAAGATAGAAAATATTTTATAAAATGGAGAATATTTGCCTTATCTTTGTTGAAAAACTTAAAAAACGAACCAGAGGAGTAGCAGATACACATAGCACCTTATTTTGAATCATGGAATCTTGGGTTCAGTGTCTCAGAGATAAAGAGAATAATTTTATTTATACATTTAAGAACTCCAGCACTACCATGGAGGAGGGCAAGAAGCAATTGCCTTGTAAGAAAATATTTCAGTAACATTATGAGTGTATTTTCCTAAATGGAGTGTTTGAATACAAAATACAGCTATTTTAGGTTTTTGAGTCACTTTTTCTGAGTGTCTCTTTTTTCCCTTTCCTCTAAACAACAGACATCTGGGTACCCACAGATACAAATCCAAGCTAAAACCCTCTTTGTTTGTGAGTCAGCCTTGTTCAGTAAGTCTCTTCTGTTTCCCACCCCATTCCTTCTTTCTTCTATCACCAAGTTCACATGATTTGCTTTAGACCAGCAGGCGGCATGCCTCCATGTTTTTAGTTACCTTTGCTGGGGAAGTTGATTTTTCACTTTCTCTGCAAACCCACAAGCCTATTCTTGAACCAAGGGTGTGTGTGGGAAGCCACAGCCCCAAGATGGCTCCTGGCTGGATGCCAGGTAGACTGTGCTTAGTGCTTAGCTGTAAACAAGACTTATTTGGAAGTGCTTGATGGATCTGGTGATCTTCCTCCTTGTGGCCTATCTGGGATCCCCAGTTGGCATGAGATGAATTGGCAGTGAGCACACATTTAAGGGCTTGCTGGGGCTGGGGAAGCAGAAGCTGATGTAACAGGTTCCTGAATAAACTGCTTGAAGAAGAGTCGTGGTCGTGTTTCCTTGCTTGCCAAGACACAACAGTTTTGAACCCTGTTTTTGAGCCATATTAGCTGAGTATAACACTTCATATCCTTATTCCCCCATAATTGCCCAGTGGGGACATCTCTATACCTAGAGGCCTAGCTTAAGGGCAATGGCTAAAACAAAGATGAAAATTGAAAGCTTAAATATCCAGTGAGAAAGCTCACAGTAAAGCCTTAACAATATAATGAAGTAAAGAAAAGACAGAATATTAGGATTTGATGACAAAGTAGAACTAGATGAAATCAAAAGATAATGTGAAAAATTATAGGCAAAGTAAAGTATAGGTTCGGAAATCACACACCATCATATCTTCAAATTATAGGTATACATACAGGAGAATAATTCTAGGTCAATAGCACAGACCAGACTTGCAACAAGATCACTGAGGAAAATTTTACCCATATAAGGAAGGATATACACATAAAGATTCGAGAAGCAGTCAGAAACATGACTAGATAAGACCTGAAAAGAAACATCACAAAGTACATGATAGTTAAATCACCTAATATACTGGACAAGGAAAAATAATATAAGCTGCAATAGAAAAAGAAGTCACACAAATCACTCAGAAATGAAAAGCTGTCAGAGTAACAGCTGATTTTTCAAGTGAACTCTGAAACTCAGAAGAGTCTGAAGCAATGCACTTCAAATACTGAAGAACATGCATGCCAACTGATACCCCTATGCACATCAAAACTGTCTAATAGTCTCTAATATTCATATTAGTCTCTAATTCTCTAATAGTCATATGAAACAAAAACTCTGAACAGAATGCTGACTGGAATACTTTAACCGAACAGAAGAATAAGTACAAAAATACTTTTAGAAAGGAAAAAACAAAGCCATCTTTTGATAAAATACAAAGCACAGCTAACAAGATGAAATAGCTAGAAAAAAGGCAAAAATCCATACATACCTATTGATAATGGCTCCAAATATTAATGGCCTCAACACTCCAATCAAAAGACAAAAACCACCTAAATGAACTAAGACACTAAATGTAACTTTGTGTTGTCAAAAGCATTTTAGTTTTAATGCCAGGCACCATCTTACAATGAAAGGACATAGAAGGTATTGTAAACAAATAATGGCAGGAATCAAAGAGTTATTGCCATCCTAATATATGAGAATAGACTTCCAATTAAATGAATCAGAAGAAGCAACAAAAGTCAAATCATAGTGACCAAAGTATCAGATAATCAAGAAAATATAACAATACTTAACATACATGCACCAAAATCTGATGCCACTTTGCAAGCATCTGTTTGGTAGAATTAAGACACAGATGAAAACAAACTCCAAAATATTAAGGTGTTTAAAAAGCTCAATTTTTTAAAATAGGTAATTCATGTGGCCAAAAAAAATGATCAAATAAACCTCAGAATAAGATGACATTGTCATCAAATGGATCTACTAGATAATTAAAATCTTATTCTGCCTAAACTCCAAAGAACATACATTATACTCAGAAGCACAGAGAAGCTCCTCTAAACTGGAGCCTTTGATGGGACAGAAAGAAAACCTGAGAAAATTGAAATAATGCCTTGTATCCTACCTGACTACTGTGTATTAAAATTTACTTGACAACAAATAAAACTATAGAATGCATGTAAACTTCTAGAGATGAAGCAATTCATTATTGAATTAGTCAGAGAGGAAAGCAATGAAGGAAAATAATCCTTGCCTGAATGAAAATGAAACACAACACAACATAACCTTGGTGACAGTTTAAGAGGGCAGTTCATAGCCTTAAGTGTCTACATTAAATATCACAAAGAAACATAAGTGAATTGATGATGCAACTCAAGAATTTGGAAAAACAAGAACTAAACCAGCAAACAGTGGAGAGCAACAAGTGATAAAACTTAAAGTAGAGATGAATAAACTAGAGACAAAGAAAACACTACAAGGAATTCATGAATACAGTAAATGTAAGTACTGATTTTTTTTTTTAAGAAGACAAACATGAACAACAGATCCCATCATCACAGGAGTGTTTCTTTATAGCAAAAGGGATTATCACCACAAATCGACAAGCAGACACAGAGCACAAATCAACAGAATGTATGGATCCTAGTCCCAAAGGGTTCCCCTACATCACCACTCCAGCATCTATGATTCAGGGGACATCACAGAAGTGGCAGATGGAAAGCCTGTAAATCTGAAAGTCTGCTGTGAAACAATGTCTCATAGAAATGGCTGTATGAATAATAAACAAATAAAGGCAGTAACAAAAGTCATTCTAACAAAGAAGTGGGCCACTCTCAAGAGGGTCATGCTCCTGGATAAGTAACTATAGCAAACTAGTGACTGCTGAGACAGGAAGAGTTAGCATGATCATGGACAAGCCCCCTAATTGACTGTTCAATGAAAATGTAGTCAGCGCTGTAACCATATAAACACAAAGAGTAAAACTGAGTACACACGTGTGTGTGGTGTGTGTGTGTGTGTGTGTGTGTGTGAGTGTGTTTGTACAAGTGTCTGTAAAGGGTGTGCTCTGTGCACAAGCCCACTTTTAATGATAATTATAGGGGAAAATTGACTAGCAGTCTGAGACTGGAGGGACACGGAAGAGGCTGGATTGTGGGTGTGCTGGAGTGAAGACAGGGAAAGTTATCTTATACTTTAATTAAAATGTATAAGAACAAAAAGGCACTTAAATTACATACATAGAAAAGGAAATCATAAAATGATTGAATATTGTATCTTGTATTACTAATACAAATCATGTTTTCAATGACATTTATGATTAGTAGTCATGGTCACTTACTGCGATGGATTCTTAATTAATATGAAATAATTTTTTTGTAGATGTATAATGTGTGGTTGAGGCTGAAAATATGACTTAAAAGTTAAGAGCCCTTGTTGCTCTTGGAAGGGTCCTGAGTTCACTTTCCAGAACCTATGCTGGGTTTTCCAACCATCCATAGCTACAGTTCCAAGAGATATAGCACCATTTTATGACTCCCACAAGCACCAGACAGGCACATGGTGTACATGCATACTCACATGGTGTACAGGAAAATACTCACACATAAATAAATAAATGAGTAAATATTCCAATGCAGTTTAGTGTTAATACTACAGAAATATATACCATGTTAAATTCTTTAGAATGTAAAACTTACTACTATAAATGTTCTGCGGTCTGAACATAAGCAGAAGGCTTGTCATCCCAACATGCTAATTATGAATATTTTTGTATGGCAGTTTATGTAGGACATGAGAGAAGTAATATGTCCATACCCTTTCTCCGGTAAGATGAGAGCACCAGGAAACACTTTGATAGATATGGGTTAATATTTAAGACAGAGCTAGCTAATAAGAAATGTGAGGAACAGGCCAACAGCTTTATATCTAATAGAGCATCTCTGTGTGTTATTTGGGGCTCAAGCAGCTCTGGGACCAAGCTGGCGGGAAAGTGCTTATAGCAAAATGCTCCCTGCAACATGTGTACTCCCTGCAACTTCCACTTAAAACTTGACAAAAGCTTAAGAAGGGATTTTAGAAACAAAAGAACAGAGACAAGCAAGTCTTCTTGGTAGCAGCATTTTTCTTGGACAGGCTCTGTTTTGCTAGAGACAAGCAGAGACTCACATGACTCTTTTAAGAAATGTTTCCTGACTCAGCATTAACAAAACACACAAACAAAAAAGAAGTGCACTGTTAAGAGGCCCTGCTTGAAATTGAGTGATGTGTAGGACAGCTGGCAGTAGCAGTGACCACAGCTCCAAGGCGGCAGCATAGACCAATTCTATGGGCACAGCTATCAATGCTGTTGGTAAATGTATCGCTGCCATCTTGGTAAAACAAGTGGCTAAAACAGGTGCCCCTTTAATTTTTGCAATGCTGTTTATCAGATACAAGACTTGTGGCTAGAAAAAAGGTAGAGACATATAGTAATGACTGATTCAGATGAAGTAAAACCTAAAAGGTCTCTACGGTGTGTTTAAAAATGTACATAAGCTTGCAAGAGAAAATAAAAAGGATATTTGGTTAAAAAAATAAAAACTGACTGGGCAGTGCTCAGTCAGTGTCTCAGAAACAAAAAATTAAAATGAAAAGGAATAGAGTAATAAAAAAAAGCCACGTAAAAATGGAAAATACACGGAGTCTGGATATTGTATACTATAATGCAATTTTTAATTTGAGTATTTGCAGAGGAAAGAGCTACAGCTGCTAAAATATATTCGATTAGAAATGCTATAAAATTATTACAACCTATACATTTAAAAAATTCTTGGACTTCAAAATTTAAGTCTAAGGACAGGTAACTAGGGAAATGACTTTTTATTTTTGTTTCCTCAGAAAATGAAAAGCTGTGAATTCCCTACAGACTAACATGGTTTGATCAAGCTCGAAACCCTGAAACAGGGTCCCAGTTGATCCAACTTTCAAAACAGCTGGGACAAGGCAGCCTTGCAGACCACTACAGTCAGGATTTCTGCTTCCTCTCTGGATTCCCATTGAATTACGACAATCACAATCAGCAGGAAAAAGCTTGGAATCAATGATACCCAAATTACCAAATATTGTCTATAAATGTTTGTTTTCATTTAAATGGGTTTGGTAGTATATGGTTAGTTATCATTACCAATCTCTTTTTAAAGGTTACAAGCGGGTTATGCTATAGCGATGAATGCTCTGTTTCTCTCTTTTGGAATGCATTTTCATTTATTGTGTTCCCTTCTTCTTTAAGTATTGTCTTTATGTAGCTCATTTAAAAATGTAATGCATAATTAATTATAAATTATAGATAGATACCTATAATATTCAAATTTATATTTAGGTAATTATAGCTATATAGAGATATTTTTCAAATGGATAGACATTATTCAAAACTTTCAAAGACCTAAAGAATATGGCATTTTAATTTTTTTAGGGCTTTCTCTGGACCATAAGAGTTAACTGCTCCTGGCAACATCATCTTTGTCACAATGAAATATGGACATTGAAGAAACTCATTGTGGAGTATACTCCCAATCTAGCAAGACTAGCCATTTGGGCAAGAAACTGCTCTTGTCTGGACTGTTTGAATTGATACTCTATAAACTTGACATGCAGGACCCACAGGAAAGTGACTGATAAAACAAGATGGACAGTGCTACAGGATTCCTTCTTCACGGAAGTGTCTGCCAGACATTGTGCAGGACACAGAGACAAGTGACTGACAAACTGCCAATACCAGTGTACAGTTTAATTCTTGCTTTGCGGAGGAGTCTGGCAGATACACTCTTGCCCTACAGCACCATAAATATCTTCACCCTGAGATACAATTTCTTCATGTGTTTCTACTTCTTACTAATAATTCTTTTTGTTTGTTCCTTGGCAGGTGGAGTTGACTCAAATACTTCCAGTTCAAAACTACTGAAATTGAGCACTGAACTCTCAAGCAGGTAAAATACAAGAGTTATAATTATTTTATACCTAAAGTTAATGTTACCTAGCACCCATATATGTATACTTACACTTTGAACTTTACACTCTTAGCATACTGGACTGCACTGCATCTAAATATTTCACTTAAGTAAAGATTGATTCCTTTTTCAGTAGGAACTCCAAAATGTCTTCCCAATTCCACTCAACCCTTTATGTGAGGGATGTTCAATTATTGATTCCTTGTGAAATATTACCTTTATAATACTTTATGTTGTAGTACAATACAGTAAAAACAAGTAAAAATTAAAATCTTAGGCAGTCCGATGGATTTTATTCTGCTGTCTTTCTCAAAGTTTACTGGTGTCATTACAAGAAGTTTAGGTTGGTGGAGCATTTTTGTTTTTATATCAAGCCTGAAAATCTCATAATTTATACGAATAGACATGACAGATGCATCTATTTCAGGTCACTAACTCTCAGGATAACATCAAAGATTGAAAACTTGGTCAAGAATAAACTAGGCCATATTTATATTCACTGAACCCTGGATTACCATCTAGAGCATCCTGCACTGTTTTCAAAACATGGCCTTTCTAGAGTGAAAGATGGAATACCATATTCATAGATAATAGTATATGTTCAGGCTTGGGTGTGTGATGTTGCCCCTCCATTTAGTCTGCCTAAAGCAGGGAACCAGCTGTTGCTCATGTCCTTTGAGCCCATGTTTCCAGGAATCTACAGATTCCTGGGATGAATATGTAAAGGCTGGAGAGCATCACTGAAGACTTTAGAGGGGATCAAGGGGGCGTGCTCTGTATAATAAAGACATCTAGAGAATTTAAAAGGAAACAGAGGCAGTAGTACAAGGGATCTGCTTTGTCAGAGGTCTCTACTACTGACTGAACATATATGGTTTTAAAGTGCTTGGTAGTTTCTGATTAAGCCTGAACCAATTAGACAACGTAATTGAATTACTTACGTTGTAAAGTTGGACCCGTCCCCTGAAGAAGGACATTCCTGGCACAATATAGGCATTTATATCCTGATTTGTAAATTTAGCTTAAAAGGATTAAAAAAGAATCCTATGGCTTCTTTCACATTTTGTGTGAACTGATGTGATGGATTCCTTAGTTCTTTTTTCATGATGAAGATTGAGGGCTTTTATAAACGTCATTTGTAAATGACAACTTGGTGTTCTCTAATGAAAATGCAGTAGAGTGGGACACTGTATCTTCTACTTTTGGTGGGCTATTGTTTTTCTTTTTATTTATGGTTAAATGTTACGTGATAGATCAACTGTAATTTTTGTACAATTCTCAGGAGAGATAATTTCCAAGACTTCTCATGCTCCTCCTGTATATTGGCTAGTGGAATTATCTGAGGTGATAACTCTGCGTCTCGGGATAAGTACTTAGAATACAGTTATAAAACTTATAGTAGTAAGATTGCTTCAGGATCTAGTATCTCTCCAGCCATGGATATTGACTTGGTTTACTGTGCTTGGCATGATTTTTCTCCTATTAAATGGGAGTTAATGATGAGACAGCTGTTGGTTACCACCAAGATAAGAAACCACTGCATTCAATGGGTGAAAATGAAGGAGGCCTACTCTTTTCTGAGGGAAATGGGGGAGGGGTAGATCTGAGGGAGATGTGAAGTAAGGTGGAGGGGACTGGGAGAAATGGAAGGTCATGCAGTACTGTGTGAGAGAAGTGTGTGTGTGTGTGTGTGTGTGTGTGTGTGTGTGTGTGTGTGTGTATCTTACAAGTCAGCAAACTCTAAGCTAACCACAGGGAAATTAACACCCACTTACCGTTACTTTCTGACATGTACTTTGTGAAGTGGGAGTACTTATAAGTAAATATTTGAGCTATAATTTGCATCATTGAAATTATTCCTAAGGAAAATGAAAGTATTTTCTTAAAACAAATTTTACATGTTTGTAAGTATTTTCACTACAAATGGATTTTATTTGCATGCAAACTGTAGTTGTTATAGTGAAATAAGTAGACTTCCCGACAGAATATTTCATGGATGACCAAAAGCAGACCTCAGAAAAAAAGCAGAAAATCACAATGCTAGAAAAATTAAGTACATACTGATTAGTAAATATTTGAATTTTAGTTATAACCTTTTTTTCTGTCTTCTTAATACAGTCCCATAACTCCACAAAATGTTAAATTTAACATTTTCTTTAACATCAGTACAGCAACACTACATTTTATTTTTTGAAACATTCATGCATTCATATAATGATTTATTTTTAAAAAATATGTTCTATCTACATTGCACTGGTGACTTTCCACATGCCCTGGTATTTATCAACATGTATCCCTGAATCCTATGGACTGCATGTCCTTTAAAAAAAATAATCCTTAATAGTTCACTCAGTTCAAGTAGTACTAAGTATGTGTGAATGTTTGTGAAACCATCTACTGGAACATAGGCAACCTATTAGTAGCCACAAATCCAAGACAAAATCATCCCCTCCTTTAAGAACCATCAGCTGCCAACCATCCGCATTCATGCTGGATTTTTGACTGGCTTGACCTTGTGCAAGTCTAGTGTATGACACACAGCTGCTGTGTGAATTGATCTGTGCATCAGCTTTGTTCTGTCTGGAACAGAGCATTTCACATATTCATAATCTTTTGTTTCTCCTGACCATTAATTGTTCCTTAGTGTTTCCTGAACTTTCCATAGTGGGAGGTTGGTACAAATGACTCATCTTAAGATTAGCATCACAGTAACTTATTCTGATAATTTTAAGTAGTTAGGAGTCTCTACCTTAATTACTACCTAGGGCAAAAGACATTCCTCTGACCAAGGTAGATGGCAGTCATTATTATGAGTATAACTGTAAATAAAAGCATCCAGTCCAGAAAAACAGGTAGGATGACTACAGAGCTTCACCTCTCCCTCTACTCCAAATTCATTCTCCCAGTCTCATCCCATAATCTGCATCATATCACCAGCAACAGATACCTCCCTTCCCTGTGCTCATCTCCAGTGAATCACAAAGATTCTCCCCTCCAATCTTTCCTTACACTACTTGTTTTAGCCCAGTACACAACTCCAAGAACCTACAGGCCACTCTGGCCAGAGTTATAGGCAGGCTGCATGCAGATATTCACCTCTTCCTCTGCTCCTTTAAATCCAATCCTCCAGTCTCATACCTAGATCTGCAACAGAGTAACCTTCCCCGATGATCCTGTTTACAGTGTATTACACTGATCTTCCCATCCTGTCCTTACCCTATGATCATTGTGTTGTCCCAGGCTCTAACTCCAGAAAGCACTCCCTGGCAATCCATAAGACACTCTAACCAGGGAAGCAAGGAAGCTAACTTCAGCTCATTACCACTCCTTCAGTTCCTCCAACTTCAATGCCCAGTCATCACCAGATCTATAGTAGACATTCTGCTGTGGTCTCTCATTGCTCTTTTCCCACATTCCCAAGAGACTAAGAAAATCCTAGTGGATCACCCTGCTACTCTCCCTCCTATGATTTCCCCAGCCCTTCCAACACTTTTTCAGTGTGAGCTGCCAATACCCAGAAACACATTTTGCCTTGAATCCCCAGTGGCCACACCTATCAGAACCTCAAAAGAATCTCTTTCCAAACAACATAGCCATTACTCTTCCCTGAGAACTAGAGACAGTGGGAAACCAAACCCACAGCATAAAACACCCAAGTAAATGTGAAGACCAGATATTCCCACCTAGAATTACAATTGTTGCAATCTTAGAGGCCTAGACAACAGTGTAAAAACACACTCAGTAACAGCCAAGGCAATATTACTCTAGTAGAGCCCAGCAACCCTACCACAACAGACCCTGAGTACTCCACCATAGATGAAACACAAGAAAAGGACGTTAAAATAGCCTTTATGCGTACGGTAATGACCTTTCAAGAGGAAATGAGTGAATCCCATAGAGAAAACTATGAAAACACAAAAAATGGAAGGATATAAGTAAAACTCTTCAAGACCTGAAAGTGGAAATAGAATCAATAAAGAAAATCCAAACAGTGAATAATCTGAGAACAAGACATTTAGGAACTTGAACATGGATCTCAGAGGCAAGCCACATCAACATAATACAAGAGATAGAATAGAGAATCTCATGTACTGAAGACATAAAAGAAGAAATGGATATCACATTCAAAGGAAATGTTCAGTAAAAAAAAAAAGGTCACTGGCATAAAACATCTAGGAAATCATGAAGACTATAAGAAGAACAACTCCATGAATAATAGGAATAGAGGAAATAGAAGGAAGACTAATAATGGGGAAAATGTTAACCAAAAGAAGTGCATGCCTATGAAGGAATAAGAATAGATAGGAAAAAAGAAGTCTCTTTGGTGCATAATAATCACAACACTAAACCTGATAATGGAGATCTAAAGGCCACAAGGACCTGAACATGTGTGCTACAGACATCAAGAGACCACAAAAGCCAGCAGAGATGACTATAAGCAGCAAAAGTTCCAACCCTCAGTTTCCCCTTTAAAAAATTGTGCTGACTTCCTGGGTGATGAACTACATGATAAAACCTTTGTCCCCAACAGCATAGCCAAGAGAGAGCCCGTTATGGATGATAGTGTAGCAGAAGCCAGAGGCCTCAACCTGGAGCAGTGACTCCTATCAATGAACATTTACAAGTAAACATGGAAGGATTCAAGGATAAACAGTGACTCACGGGGCCACACTGCAACTTCCACAATGAGACCCTTCTCCTTTTATTCTTTGCTTGGTTTGGGGGTTTTCTTTTAAATTTTTTTTTGTTTTGTTTTGTAGGGGAGTTTGCTTAAAAAGAGTGTGGAAATGAGGGTACAGAGTGGAATTGGGGTGGAATTGGGATGGAATTGAAATGCATGATGTAAAACCCACAAAGAATCACTAAAAGTTGAAAAAAAAAACAAAAGAAAAAACCTTTGTCCTCCACAATAAGCCATTAAGAATAAAACACCAGTAGATTCTTCCCCTCTGACCTATGATGCCCACATAAACTATTTACAGGGTTTGTAGTACCAGGCATTAAATACTTCCTGTGGCACATGTGTCACATCCAATATGAATGTGCTTAGTTATCCATACAGCTATCATGCCACTGTACTACTAGTTGGCCAAAGTTGCCTAGAAATTCATGTTGTAGCATCAAAGCTCTAGGACTGAAGGAAATCACTGATGGTTTTATTCTACCAGTGGTAACTATCACACCTAACACTGAAATCCAAACACAGGGGCGTTTCATGGTCAATGTGGTTGATGGGCATTGAAAATCAATGCAGACGTGTGTGGTAAACACAGCAGTAGGGATTTTTGATTTATATATATTGGGCATTAGGGAGCTACTGTAATAGTCTGTGTTGTTTTTGAAGACCCTGGAGGCCTCTCTGACGAATACCACATAAGGAGTTATCCCATCACTGTTTCTTAGAGTTTCACACATACCTCTCCCCCCAAAAATCATAAAATAGAAAAGAATATCTTCTGGAAGCACAGCTGTCATTATTTTCCATGTACCTCTTAGCAATTTTTTTTTCCTGTGGTGAGATATCCAGCCGCCCACTCCACACCTGTTGCACTGACCATGCCCACTGGGGTGGAGACAGAGGCAGAGGTGGTGTGGAGAAACTAGGTGTGGAATCAGGAACACTGGAGATCCAGAAGCATCCTTGAGACTGTTGCCTGCTGGTATTCATCTGTCTCTGTTGAAAGAGACAGATAAATATTGTGAGCCATCAATAAACTTATCTAGCCAGTGGGCTCTTTACAGCCTGGAATGCCCTTGCCTTCTTTGATACCCAAAGAATGGTGTATTGTAGTCATTGATTTAAAAGATTGCTTCTTCACTATATCTTTACATGAAAAAGATAAAGAAACTTTGCATTCATGATACCTAATACAATAATTCTCTGCCAGTCAAGAGATATCAATGGAACTTTCTGCCACAGGGAATGCTAAATAGCCCAACCCTCTGACAATATTTTCTGCAAAAATTTTTGGAAATAATTCCTAAACAGTACCCACAATCCATAATTTACCATTACATGGATGATATATTGTTGGATGATTCTAAAGTAGAAATATTAGAAAAAATGTTTGAGTAAAAAAAAAGAAGTTTGTACCTAAGAAAATACAAAGAATCAATTCTATCAACTACTTAGTATATAAAACAGGTCTACAAAAAAAATTAGGTCACAAAAAGTATAGATCAGGAGAGGTTTCTCAACTACAAACCATAATTGAAGTAGAAGGGCATATTTAAAACACTTGAAAATGGCCCTAAAAGGAGACAAGGACTTGAATAGTCCATCAATATTACCAGATGAAACTGAAAAGGAATTAGAGTCTGTAGAAAAGAGGATACTAGAGCCATATATTGACTGTGTTATCCAAAACTAGACTATATTCTGGTTGTGTTACCATGTAGAGAACACCTTTCAGGGATTTGATGAAGTCAGAAGATATCATATTAGAGTGGATATTTCTACCACATGAAAAGAATCAAAAACTAAAAATAAGCATAGAAAAGATCTCTGATTTGATTTTAAATTGTAAAATAAGACTTAGTCAATTGACAGGAAGGGACCCAGCAGAAATTATAGTACCTTTAACTAATGAGGAAATTTCCTCCTTATGGAAAGATAATGAATATTGGAAAAGAGCTTGTAATAACTTTTTGGGAGTGATTACCAACAGTTATCCCAAAAGTGAGAGAATAAAACTCTTAAAGAAAATGATGTGGATACTTCCACAAATTGTAAGAAAGACACAAATCTCTGAAGTTCCTAAATTCTACACTGATGCAAACAGATCAGGTAAGACTGCATATAAATCAGGATATATTAGTAGTTCAAAGCCCTATAATTCTGAACAAAGGACAGAATTGTATGCCATCCTCGTGGTACTTATAGATTTTACAGAATCCTGCAATATAATTACTTGCTCTCAATACGCAGAGATTTGTCTTGCATATTGAGACTGCCGAATTTATTCCTGATGATACAGAATTAACTTCATTGTTTATAAAATTATAAGCTGCTATCAGGATTAGGGCTAGCTCTACACACACACACACACACACACACACACACACACACAAACACACACACATACAGCACATCAGATCACATACGGGTCTGCTAGGTCCTCTAGCACAAGGCAATGATGAAATTGATCGGTTATTAATAGGAAGTGTGCTAGAGGCCTTGGGGTTTCATAAGAAGCATCATGTTAACAGCAAAGGTTTAAAAAAGGATTTTTCTATTACTTGGCAACAAGCTAAGGAAATAGTAAGGAAATGTCCTACTTGCTCATTCTATAACCAAACACCTCTGCCAGCCTGGTATAACCTTAAAGGTATAAATAGGAATGAAATATGGCAAATGAATTTGCAGAATTTGGAAAATTAATATATGTGCATCACACTATAGACACATTTTCACGATTTCAATGGTCCACTGTTCTGAGCTCTCAAAAGGCTGATTTTGATACCACACACCTATTAGAGGTAATGGCCATTATAGGAATAGCTGCACAAAGTAAAACTGACAGTGCTCCAGCATAAGTCTCCAGCAAATTGAAACAGTTTTTTGAGTATTATAACATAAAGCACATAACCGGTATACCATACAATCCTACAGGACAACAAGTAGTTGAGAGATCTAATTGTGCTTTAAAAGAAATGCTCTATAAACAGGCAGGGGGAACCAAGACACCCAGACACAGATTACATAATGCTTTCTTAATACTAATGAGAAAGGAAAAACAGCTACAGAAAGACACGGCAAAATAGTAAAAACTGAACTAAACCAACCGGTGTCCTTCAAGGAGGTATTGACCTCAGTATGGAAACCAGGATATGTGCTACGTTGGGGTAGGGGTTTTGCTTTTGTATCAACAGGAGAACAAAAGCTGTGGATACCATCTAAGTTGATCAAGATTCAAGTTGAACAAGAGAAACATCTTAATGGAGAGAAATGACAAGTCATCCTCCAAATAGTTCCCATGATTTGGATTTGTGTGGAGAGGAAGTGTTCTGTTCTTGTCATTACAGGACATAGAAAACACCCATTTTCAAACAGCCAAAGGACACTGACCGTGTAGGTACTTACAGAAGAGAAAATATCTCTCCAGAAAGAACCATCTAATGAAGAGGAATCTGATATATGGTAAAAATATTTAATTCTAGTGAAATATTTCTATACAGGAATCTATTTCTCTTTATTTCCTAGTACTCTATTAGTCCCAGTAAATGTAAACCAATGCTGGCTTTGGAGTTGGATTTGGCTTTCCTTCTCTAAATTCAAGCATATGTTTCATATTAAAGCCTGTTTCTGCCTTATATCAAGAAGCCAATTGGTCTAAGGCAGAAAAAAAAGTCTGGGGACTGTCCTTTGCCTATACTCGATTTTCTCTCTAAAATCCTACTTTTCCTCATACACATTTTCATGATTATTGTTGACTTTCCCAATATGCATACCTTAAAGTTTGAAAGTTTTATGTTGATATTGCTGTTCAAGTTTTTAACAAGGAACTGGAAAATTCTCAACAGCAATCTTTGAAATCTCTAGAAAGATTATGGGGCCACACTTTTGTTTCCACTTGACTCAAACTGATGCATGCATCTGGACTACAGACATCATCCTAAAACCTGTTTGTGACTGTTAAGCTCAAGACAGCTCCTGACTGGCTTGCTGAAATGGTGCACCTTCTCATTATAGCCTGGCCAGAGTTTCAGATAGAACTTCAGTCAAGCATATCCTGCCACTCAGAGACTAGCTACAAAGGTTACAGCTAGTCCCTGTCAAGAAATTTTCTTCCTCCACCATACCATCAAGTAATCATCATCCTATTTTAGCAGGAAGTAATCTTAAGATAATGATGACACCCCTTTCCCTCCTGTTGGCTTTTAGGTATATTACTCATCTGCATAGGGTTGGTTTTAGTTACCTACAGTTGGGTATGGAAAGTGTTGCTCAGGCTTTTTTTAGACAGGTATAGGGTATGGTTGGGAAAGGTATGATGTAAATGGGATATCGGTAAATTAACTTACTTTCTTATTATGTGGGAAAATTAATAACTAAAAGATACAGGACTCATGCCAAGAAGGGAAAACCAGAAAGGACAAGTGTTTCTCCCAATAGATATAGATAACTCTCTGACTGGATGTACTCTCCAGTCAGCTTAATGACAAGGCCACTGAGCCCGCCAGACATAGAAAAGAAAACCCCCTAACCTTGCAAGTGCGCTAAACAATCCTGTCTTGTAAAAAAATTGTATTCTATGAAATCTCTGTAACTTTAGAAAACTTCTGGGCTGAGACTGGCAGTCTCAAACTCCCTTTCCCTCTAAAAACTCTTTGCAATTTTAAGCGGGCACCTTAGTCTTCTGATAGAGTGAAGTCCCAGGCAGTTCAGTTCTTAGCAATAAAAACCTTTTGCTTTTGCAGTCAGGAGTCACTTCCTTGGAGGTTGAGGAAACCTGGTAGGAACAACACTTATTATTGGTTATATACAACTTGCATTGTTATAGATTCTTATATGATGTAACCTTTACTTACATTCGACACATTTTGTATATCGATAAAATTTAATATTTTTTTCATGCTGTATTATACAGTTCTACCTGTGGTCAAGACATTTCTACTCTACATATCTAAAGTAATTGTCCCTGCTTACTCAGGGAAGTTTTAACCATTTTTATAGTTAGGCTCCCGAGTATTGCAGATTATCTTTACTCATGTTCTTATACCTATGAGATTAGTCAGACATAGATGCTTGCTCTCCAAACACTTCATCGACCTGTAGAACATGGCATTTAAAAGTTTTAATATTAGTACTCCGTTGACATGAGACACTATAGCTCCTGATAACATCATGCTTTTACCAAAAATATGCTGGGCACTGCTGTTACTCCATCTGTAGTCCTTCCTCTCCTTGGCTAATGACCACTTGGGCAAAGAACTGCCCACACCTTGACAACTGACTTGGACATGCTGTCCTAATGTGCTTGCAGGTGACACACATTGAAGACTGCTGAACCTTGCCAAGTCAGGTTAGTAAGCCTTTTACATCCCTGCTTCTGTGATGGTCTGTCAGATACTCTAGGCCTCAGTCAAAACTGGTTGCACCAACGTTGCTGTGAGACGTTGTGGGACTCTCCAGGTAGCCTGTGGTTTCTGCCTTTGCTGGACCATTTGGAAGCTGCCCATCTGCACTTCCTACCTACCCTAATAATGTTATCTTCCTTCTCTGGATTTTGCTTAGGTTGAAGATTAGACTATCACAATTATTATTTTCAATTCCTAGACAGAAATATTAGGCACTAGACTTAAGCTTTCCAGCTTAGGCCGACTCTGTTATAAATCATTGTTATACCTTCAAGCTAGGACTAGATGTGTAGGTCTTAAGAAGGTATGTTCTTGATTCTCCTTTTCTTAGAGCATATTTGATATTCACTGTCTTTGTATATAGTTTTGTATCAAGCCTAAATCTTTTATTTAAACTAAAAGGGAAATTGTATTGAGATATTCACCTGCCTGCACCCGTTGCACTGACCATGCCCATTAGGGGTGGAGACAGCTTCGTACGTGATGTGGAGGACTTAGGTCTGGGATCAGGAAGCCCAGAGCTCTGTCTTGCTTCCTCGACGAAGAGCATCTGGAGGCATCCTTGGGACTGGAACCTGCTGGTGTTCATCTGCCCATGTTTTGAGTTATTTCTCCCTGAATAAACATCTATTCAGCCTATCTGTTTTCCCTGATCCTTGTTTTTCCATAATATTTTCCAGTACATATTTTATCTCATTTACAAACCTAAATTCCATAGGCATATTCATACATCCTTAGTACGGGTTACCCGACACCATTTCCCCCATGTTCTCACTTACCCTCCTGAATTCATTTCTGTAACAGAGACTATACTTCCGGGGTTATTTCTTGTCACCTTTCTTTTACTACCGTTCTAACTATATTGAACTTGAGTTTCAAAGTCACCCTTTTCTATTTGTCTTTTTGATGGTCCATCAATTGTGTTAAGAGTTTCTCCTTCTTTTTCACATCTCCCAACCCCTTCATGTTTGAAGCTCTCAGCACCTCATGATCCTCTTCTCTGCTTTGATTTTTCCCTATATTTTACTATTTCCATGTCTTAATGTGTCATTTCTAATTACATGGCATCTACATGTAATCCAAGTTAAACATATAAAAGTCTCAAAGCTAGCATTGACACATGAAGGCAACATATATAATTTGTTTTTATGAGCTTGGTTGGCCTCAGCATGTATCATTTTTTTTTTTTTTTCACTGCCATGTAGCTCCCTCGCTATGATGTATTTCACTAATTGGGTGAAAGCCTAGAGATTGAAATAAGAGACAAGACAGCGGTCTTGTTGGATGCTGAATGCTGAATGTCCTCTATTGAAGAGATATCGTGGGCTTATCCACTGATTCACAAGCACAGTGGAAAACATCAGGGTCAAGAGTACAATTTTCAGGCTTAGCTCCTCCCCAAGAGATGTGTGTTAGGAAAACAGGAAGAGTACCAATAACAACTCCAGGGGGCAAGAAAATAAGAAGAACACCAATAACAACTCTGGGGCAAGATAGTCCTGCCAACAGCTTCAGGCTTGCTCAAGGTGCCTCCCGGGTCCATGAAGGGCCCATCAGTGCCCTACATTTCCTTGTAGTTTACATTATTCCATTTTACTTCACAGCTGAATGACAGTCTATTTTGTACATATACTACATTTACAGTATCCATCTATCACGTGTAGGATACATAGGTGATCTATTTCCAGGTGTTTGTCAAAGTTATTTTTCAGTATGTTTGTCATTGGTATGTAAGGCATCTACTGGTTTTTGTATGTTACTTTTCTACTTTGATAATTTGATAAAGTGTTGTTTAGCTCTATAGTTTATTGATCGAATATTTACAGCTTATAACACCATGTCTACAAATATGAAACTTTAGTTGTTTTATTATTTGTATCCTTTAATTTCCTTCTTGTCTTATTACTCTATTTAGGACTTCAGCTCTTTACTGATAGACATGATAGACATGGAGCAAGCAAACATCCTTGTCATGTTTCTTATCTTAGTAGGAATATTTTAAGTTGTTTCTCAATTTAACAAGATGCTGCTCGTAGGCCTGTTGTTCATAGCTTTTATGGTATTGAGGTGTATCCCCACAATCCATAGCCTCTCCATGACTTTTAGCATAAAGATCCAGACATTGAATTTTGTCAGTGGTCTTTCCTGTGAATATGGAGATGAACATGTGGTTTCTTTTATTCTATTTTGTGAGGGTAATATTCATTTATTTACATATTGTGATCTCACCCAGAATCTCTGGCATGAAGGTGACAGGGTCATGGCATGATGTGGTCTTTTAACGTGATTATAATTTCAGTTCGCTATTATCTTCTTTTTCCTTTCATACCATTTCAAACTTTCAATTTATATGATGTATTCTAATCATTGTTTCTCCTCCCTGACTTCTACCTAGATACTTCCAATCCCCCCTACACACCCAACAATATCCTTTCATTATTTCTCTTTACAAAAACATGGGAGATGCGGGGGTGAAGAACAATTAAGTAGAATTTAAAAAATGAACAAAGAAAATTCATTATAGTTTTTTTTTTTTCTGTTTGCTTACATCGTGGATCACGTTGATAGATTTTCATATGTTAAACCTTCCCTGCAATCCAGGGATGAAGCCTACTTGGTCATGATGGATGATTTCTCTGATGTATTCTTGAATCGATTTGCCAGTATTTTATTAAGTATTTTTGCATCGATGTTCATCAGGGATATTGGTCTGTGGTTTTCATTCTTAGTTGTGTCTTTGTGAGGCGTATGTACAAAGGTTATTGTGGCCTCATAAAAAGTGCTTGATAATGAACCTTCTGTTTCTAGTTTGTGGAACGATTTGAGGAGTATTGGTATTAATTCTTAACTTGAATGTCTGGTAGAATTCTGCACTGAAGCCATCTGGCGCTGGAGTTTTTGTGGTTGGAAGGCTTTTGATGAATCTTTGTTGCAATAATTTTTTGTATTGTTTTCCTGGTTTATATTTTGTTGATTTCAGACTTCAAGTTGATTATTTCCTGGCATCTAATCCTCCAAGGTGAGTGTGCTTCTTTTTGTTCTAAGGCTTTCAGTTGTACTGTTAATTCTCTAATGTGACTATCCATTTATTCTTAAGAACTGTTGATTTTGAAACATATTTGGCTCACATGTTATTATTTTTTTATAATTGGGCCCAAGTTGAGATGGCCCACATTGTCCTTAATCTCCCTTGTGAAATTATTCTTAGATACTGCCATTGGGCATAGCAAACATATGCTTCCCATGAATTCTCCATGTCTTCAACTTTTGTCAAGAATGAGCCAAAACAACTGATTTGAACTCCAAGTAACCTACAGCTTAAACTTTGTAAAAAAAAAAAAAAAAAAAAACTAAGTAAAGGTTCCTATGCATTTACACTTTGCTGTTGATAGGTTTCACAGGTCTTACATATAGTGCATTTAGAACAAGCATTTATTAAAGTCTAGCTTAAGAGACTAGGAATGCCATGCATATATGTCATATCAACTAGTCCAAGGCACCATGACTTGCATGATGACATTCAATTTTGTGTGCTAAGAATGAATAGAATTTAAGGGTTAGCAGTCATTGTTGGCAATAAGAATTGTCAATGACATTCCAGTTTTTGGTGAATGAAAATGTGAGCCAAAGAAATTCTTAAGTTGGGCACCATGTCATATTAAGAGCATGAATTAATGTAGTTTTTTTTTTTTTAACAAAGCAGACTCTGTCTCAAGTTAAATAAAAGCAAACTAACAGCATTTTCGGATCTTGTAAGTGTACAAATAACCTCGAAAATTTTTGCAGAATAGATAATAAATTGCTGCTTACTTGAAATGTTCATCACACTTTAATAGTAATTAATATTAATAATATTAATAAATGTCTACCATGTGGAGCTATTGTGCAGAAGCCCATGCAGAGTGGTTGCAAAGATCCTCACTGATGTGTCATAGTACACTGGGAGAGGAGTTGTTTGGATCTGCATGTAAAGATGAAGAAATCACTGCATTGATGGACTAAAGGATAGATGGTGAGGATGCCGCCTAGAGCAGGATGCAAAGTCTAGTAGGAGTTCTAGGCAAAGGTCATGCTGTCTCTGTTCAAGTAGGCCCTTCTGAGCCAGAACCTTGGCCCAGAGCTAGATGAGTGAGTGACAGAGGACTGATCGAGCATGCAACAGCCATGGGTTCTCTCCCCCATTGACAAACGTTCTGGACAGTGAGTAAGATGCTCAAATATAGTGAATAATAAGAGCAAATTAACATGCTTAGAAGAAAGTTAAACACTGGTCTGTGGGGAGTCAGAGGATTTACATGTCATGTAATTATTGCAAACTATGAGTGATTGTACATGCTGACATAATAGCCTAGAATTTCAATAAAAACATGTGTCTTTCTCCCACAGAATGGCTCTCCATTATGTCTCCTTTCATGGATGAATAGTGTAGTTAAGTTTCTTTTAATGAATGGCTGTGACAAAAACTTCACGGATGACAAGTTGATGACACCGCATGTCAAGGTATTACAGATATATCAATTTCAGGAATGATTTGACTTATTTGCTCATACTGAAAATGAAATTACCTCACTTAAACATGAATCATAGTGAAAGCTGTGACATGCCTGTTTTGAATTACTTGAGTTTTCAATGTTTTTCTTTTTACAACATCCACAGGCTGTACAGACTGTCTCAAGAGACACAGTCTTGCTTCTCCCACAAGAAGAAGCAGATCCAAACGTGAAAGACATCAACAGAGAAACGACTCTTCATCATGCCATATACAATGACTCCCTTGAAATCGTAGCTGCCCTTTTGGCCTCAGCGAGCAATGTGGAAGAGCTGTCAGAGGTAAAGATTACCTAAATTAAATTCTCAAGTATTTAGGAAGTGTGTGCTTTCACAAGTTCATGTATAGGGCCACAATTATCTGGGTTCTGAAGCTCAAGTATTCCCTGACTGACATTTAGAAATCATTTGATTGGTATTTATTTAAACATCAACATGGTTGTTGTGCTTTTTTAGTGCAACAAATTAGTGCAGTTCACACAGCCCATATGCTTTTGGGTTTGTGACCATCCACTGCAGTTTGGTCAGCCTACTAGGGAGTCACACTGCTAAATAAAACTGGCTCTCCCTCTCCCACAGCTATCAGTTGCCAATAGCTCCCCAGCTAGAGATAGGACTTCGTCCTAACTTCCTGTCTCCACAATGAAGAGTTTGGCTGACTTGGTATTGCCTGGGTGAGTCTTGTGAGTCCTGTCACAATGACTGTGAGTTCATATGAACATCTGCCCTGTTGTGTCCAGAAGACACTGTTTCCTTGTGGTCAATCGACTTGCTCTGTCACTTAGAGAATTTTGCAATGATCCCTAGACTTAGTGAGTGGGATCTATTAATGAGCACAGAAAGTATGGTGGGGAGGGAAAGTGGGTGGATCAGGAAGGAGTAGAGAGAGAAGGGTAGATGTAGTCAAAATAACTATGGAACTTTCATAAATCTGATTTTAAATATGGGAGAAATAACCTTGGTTTATTAAAAGAAGTATTAGAGAACACAGCTTTCCTGTTTGTAGGAAAGCAAATCTTCATGAAAACACAAAGTATGCCATGTATAATACTTCTACTTTATCAATATTTTCCACCACTTTTCTAACCAGTGTAAAATAATAAAAGAAAGCAAACCTTACCTTGGAAGTAAGCTTTATCTTGGTCCTCAAATAAACACACGGTTTGAAAACTGAACTCTTGGTGTTCGGATAGTTATGTGCCCATGTTTATTTCTGAACAGTAAGATTGAAGCATCAATAATAGAGTAAAATCATCAGAAGCTTCAGGACATAGGCCAAGATGAAAACTGAAAGTGTATGGCAATATTGACAACAGGTCATCGTTTGCGAATTCTTTTCATTTCTTGTGTCGACATGTTGCTCTTCAATTTGGGGAATAGGAACCTTTTGAGGAAAGTCCTGAGTTAGAATCTCACCTAGAGGCCAGTTTAGTAGGAATCAGTGAACATCACACTGTTCAATATGAGACACGTGCTCTTTTTGACAAACAGCAGATAACACCTGTTGGGAAGGTAGGTGAAGCCAATGATTTCAGCAAGAAATTTCCTTTAAATGCTTGGAGTGGAGATATAACTGATTGGAAAAAGATGTGGGAAGTTTATGTTGAAATCAGAGAGGTGTTCAGATGTTACCCTAGTGTCTAATCCTGTTCCTGCTGATGTGATTGTTCAGATGAGTGTCTAAATTCTCCTCTCCAATCTGTAATGCATTCCCCAGAGTTGAGATTGACCACTTTTGGATGATGAGACCTAGTTATTATTTTTAATAACCGTAGAATGCCCAGGGAAATCAAATCAAGTCTCCCAGTAATGGATGTCTCTGGCTTCTTCTTCCTATGGCCCAATTTCCAAACGAAGAAGGGACTTGGTTGAATGGGTGTGAGAAGAGACTGAAGCAAAGTTGTCTGGTTCTTGAGTTCGAAGCTATACTTGGAACTCACATTGAGGAGTGCTTTAAAAATGTCAAAGTCAAGACTTCTCTGAGGACTTGGGTTTACTAAATCTAAAAAGGCTTGGGAATGGATTCTTAAAATATTTCTGAGATCCTTATGCAGCTCTACACTAATACCCACTGAATATATGAGTGTGACATGTTAATGCCCTGATATCGAAAAAATTATGCCTTCTTGACAAGACTGAGAGCTCAGTTAGCTGCGATTTCTTTGTGTTCTCTCCTATCTAATGATTTTATCATGACACTCCTCTTTCTCAGCCTTTCTGGTTGAGAATATGAGTCTATTCTCAGTGATAACTATGAATACAATAAAAAATAATTCACTCGAATTCCGAATACTTTAACAAATTACTTATGTTCAGTCTTTTAAGAAATAAAGACATCTTCTTCATGGATATGCATGTCTCATGTTTATCTCACAGTGTACAGAACCAAAAGTCAATTTCATGTGGGTTTTTGTTTTTTATGGTTGGTATTTTTGCTTTTGTTTTCTGATGTAGAGCAAATGACAACCCTCTTGTCAGTTGAAGGTACCTGTTAAGTAAAAATCTTACTGAATATTTTAAGGTCATAGAGCCTTGGCAATAGGTTTCGCAGTTAAAAAAAAAAAAAAAAAAAAAAAAAAGAGAGAGAGAGAGAGAGAGACATACAGAGAGACAAAATAAGGAACATATAAATTCCATTACCTAGCTTAGATTGAGCAGTGTTGATCAGTTAATTGTACATTTTATTAAAATATAAATAGAGTGTGAAAGAACCAGTTCAAGAAACATCTGTGTCGGTATTATGTCGGTTTTGTTTTTGTTATTCAAGACTGGGGTTCTCTGTGTAACAACCCTGGCTGTCCTGGAACTCTGTTTGTATACAAGTCTGGCTTCAAACTCACAAAGATCTACCTGTTGCTGCCTCCCAAGTGCTGGAATGAAAGGCATGCACCAACACCATCTGGCTGTTATTAGAGTTTTCTTTCTGTTGCTGTGATAGTGTCCTGACCAAAAGCAGCACAGGGGAGCAAAGGCTAATTTGACTTACAATCCATGATCTTGACCGTTATTGGAGAAGTCCCATAGGAAGGAGCTTGAGACAGCTTGTCATCCTCAGACAAGAGTAGAAAGATATGCATGAGCCCATGCTGCGTATTTGTTTAGTACTCAGTTACCATCTGGACGGTTACACAACTCAGACCCCCAATCAGGCTGTGCTAGCATCCACAGTGTGCTGGCACTGTCTCATCAATTACCAATCCATAATCACTCACAGTCATTTCCACAGGTCTGCCTAATTGATTCAGCTTCCCAATGGAAACACTCATCCTAAATCATTCTAGGTGGTGTCCTTGACAATTGAAACTAACCATCCCAATGACTTGATTAATGTCTGTGCTTGATAATGATTTTGTCATTGTTTTAACATTCCTGCTTGTACCAGCAGAAAGAAAGGAGTTGTTGTGTCGCAGGGGATGATCTTGTCTTGGTCGAGAAAGCACAGAAGCTTAATTATGCTGGTTCATCCTGTCAGGAACTTACATTTCACATTCTCCCATGCCCACAGCCTTGAAAGCAAAAGCCGCTGGAGAAATTGGGACAATATTGGGACTAACCCCAACATTGCCAACATGACATAGCTCAGAGAGCAAGGATCCATGTCCAAATGCTTCCACAAGCTTCCTGCAAAATAGTGACCAGCTAGGCTACAGTGTCAGTCACATAACCTCTGGGTGACATTTCACTTTCAAACTATATCTGGGACTGTTTTATTTTGAGGAACATTTGGTTGATTGCACTACCAATACTTGCTTTGTACAAATCTGTTGGTAAACACGTAGCAAAGGTTAAAAAAAATGAGTGAACCAAAGCTCTGTGGAGTCAGTGTACTCCATGCTTACTGTTTCCTCTAGGAACACAGTATACTCTCAATCTATAGGAGAATTCAGAAATCTGGATTTCATCTTGTTCTTAAAGATTCAACTCCTTTCTCCTCTGAACCCATTTGATTTAATCAGTCCCTAGAGTGAACACTTTCATACTCAACATCCAAGTGTGTCCCATTTGCTAATAAGCCTTAGCAATCCTTCCTCACATCCCCTGCTTTCCCTATGTAACTATTTGAGTCTGCCTTTTTTCTTTCCTGGTGTTTTGATATTGATTTAGGATGTCTGATACATTTATGAATTGAACTGACATTTTAAATTTATGAATTCAATTGGCATTTTAAAATTATTTCTCAGCTTTGTGTCTGTGCATTGTCTACTATGCACAAGTCATATCTAACACCTGAAAAATTATCTTCAATATAAATAACACCATTCTGATTAGGAGATGTGTTAGATTTATTGGGTTGATCATGTTTGTAGTCAGACATGTTGTGTACCCTACAGACAACATCCAGTGTTGCTGTCACATTACACACAAGTGCAAGCTACTGAGTGATTGCAGTGTACCAAAGCAAGTACATACAGGGATTATTCAGTTATCACTGATGGATAAAGCATTGCTTTATTTCTGATTTGTATCTTGCCTTGATCAATAACCTAAGCATTGATTAAAATGGAGAAATGATACAAAAGAATTTGAAGAAGCAGATGATCCAGATGTGATGGCATACCTGTAATCTCAGGAGGAGTTCGGGGGGTTTCTGTTTCAAGAAGGTCATGATTTCTAGCTCAGATTGGGCTGTATACTTAGATCTAACCTTTAAAAAGGAATATTTTACATCTACTTGCTCACGGAATTATCATATCAAGGAAATTAAACTCATGTCTTGGAGTTTAAGTAGTGTTAAGTACAGGATGAAACGGTCTCCCCTACCCCAAAGCACAGGAGTGTTAAATAAAAGAGGAAAAGTAAACAGTCCCTGGAATTAATGTTGACTAGAATTCAAGAGATCCCCCAAATGCTGTAAGGTATTATTATTGCAATTTGTTGACTCCAATAATGTGAACATAAGATTCTATTGCTGACTAGCCAGATTCAACTGGTGCAAACCAGAACATCATTGAAAAGGGGACAAATGCCTCTAAGGACCAAAGGACTATTGTGCCTATTGCAAGATAATGTTTCCTAGATATAATAAGGATAATGAACTCAGGAAATCTCAGTCTTGTTTTTGCCTAAATAAGGCCCACATGATGACAATACCGAGTGACTTGCCACTCAGTATAATCTTACAAGGTTCTACCAGTGGGTAAACAATGGGTGATGAGAGAAGAATCTTTTTTCTCTAGAAACAAATTCTGACAGATTAATGCAATGCTAGATCGTCAGCTATTAACACTTACAATATGAGCAAAACTAAATGGATTCAGTACATTATAGGTATACATACACACATACACCAGGCATAGATAAATTTGTGTGTACAACAATACTGGTTAAAGAAGAGGTCATCAAAATTAGAAGGAGTAGGGAGGGCATGAGAAGAGTTGATACAGAGGGGGAGTAGGAGAGACAGTGAGGAAAGGTTGAAATGAGGTCACTACAGCACCTATGTATGAAATGAACAAAAATTAAATTGAATAATTTTTAAGGAACATGTCTTGGGCTTTCTAGGGTGAGGACAACTTGCATCATATAACATGATAGAAACAGTCAATTCATCAAAGTTTATATGGCGCTTCAGCTATTTTGAGTCAATTTCTTTGGTGACATGTTCAGAGCAAGGGACTGGCATTGCTATCGTGGGTCCCCTGAAACAAGTTGTTCAGATGCTAATGTCTGCTGCACACACGGTTGGTCAAACAGGAATTTACCAAAGAAGCACATTTTGGTTATTTATTTATTTTGAAAAAGAACAGTTTCACAGTTTTTGTCATATTTCATGTTGGAAAATGTTACATCTGGCACACAAATATCATTTGAAATACAGGTAGAAATTCTGAGTTAGAGAGGAAAATTTAGTACACCTATTCAACAAAATATTGAAATCCTTTGGCATTTGTTTGGGGGTTGGTTCCTTTGAGATATGCTCCCAAGAAATGTTGGCTTGTACATCTACATCACAACTCTTGAGTCTGTGGCTCAGAAAACTTTGAGGAAGAGGGATTGAAAAGATTGTAATAGGCAGAACAATGAGGAAGTCTTCCATGCAACAGTCTCTCCTAGAAACAGCTGCATAAAAAGACTGGAATTATAATAATACCAGTGGACATGTTAAGGTAGAAGATGAAATCCTTCACTGTGTTCCATCCCTAGATTTTGAATTTATTATCAAATGTTGCTTCTCTTCAAGGTAAACCCACTTATTGGTTGTTTAATGCAAAGTGGCCGTCCTAAAAACCATATACAGAACAACTATGGAGACAGTAGGTTCTATTTATATGTTTATACATACATGTACACACATATATAGATATATGTAGTAAAGATAATCAAAGATGAAGAGGCTACTAACTTGAAGGAGCCTGGGAAGAGTACTAAGTAGAGTTAAATGAGGTGAGGTGTGTGGGGGAAGGGGAGTATCTAATGTAAGAACAGCAGTGGGGAATGATTTTAATTCAATTAAAATAATTTTCACTTAAAAGGAAGCAAACACATAACTCTAATATACCATGATAAACGTAGTGAAAGGAACAGAGATTCATGGAAGGAAAGTGTTTGACATGAGTTTTGGAGAGGTCTTGCGACAACTGTAGGCAAGATTGAAGAATTGCAATGACAACATAGGAATGAGCAGTTTGCTGTGAAGAAAATCTCTAGTGCTCTCTACTTTGTGGTAAACTTTATATTCACTGTGCCATGTATAAAGTTTTCACTTCAGTTGGGGAATAGGCAGCATTATGAATTATTGGTTGATTTCATTACAGGAGGGCCTGACCCCCCTGATGCTGGCTCTCCAGAAAAAAAATTTATTGACCGCAGCATTGCTAATAACATCAGGTGCAAATATTCATTTCTGCGACCCATACCAAAGGTATGCACTTTTGCGTTTTTAAACATTAATTGTATTCTAAAATAGTAACAGTCACTCAAATCAAAAATGTATGGGATAAACTAAAAATATGGATAAAACCATGTCAGATCAAAAATTATATGCAATGAGTAATACAAAAATGATGTAGAGTCAAGTTTCTGTCCCCTGTGATAATACCTGATGTCTTAGTTAGAATGTCATGTGGATAGTCATATAATCATTTTCTGTAAATTATAAGGTTTTAGTTCAATTATTTAATTATTGTGAAAACTTAACTTTATAGTGCTTGATTTTTGGTATAGTATATTAAGAATGAACTGAAGTAAAATCATAGGCTTTTGGGCAACTTTTCTTCAAATTGCCTTCTTTGACGTTTACTGATATCAGGTCTTTCCTAAGGTACTATTACATGTCGTAGAAGAGCCTCAAAGTCTCAGAAATCATACAAATAGGCATGAAAGACCGAGCTAGCTTGGTTAGGTCAGTACCTACATGCATAATACCAAAGCTTTAAAACTATGTCAAGTAGGACCTAGGTCATATTAACATTAACTGGATCATGGATTACCATTAAAATGATTCTGTGTACTAATTTAACCTCCCCACCCCCCCACACACATATCAAGAGGATCAAGAATCTTTGTGCTAATTTCCACTTCATAGCCTAGAAGACAGTGATGAACACTTATGCTCTCAAGATAATTGTCTAGTTTCTAAATGCTCAATTCTCCACACAATGGTAAGACAATGAATTGGTAAAATACATGCAATTCACTGTTTACTTTAATCATCTTTCTATCATTGTAGAACGACCTTGATGTATGGAGTAAAATGGGATTCGGAACATCTAGTCAGACTTTTATTAAATAAAGGAGCTAATGTTTGGTCTTTAGATATGTTCGGATGGACTGCGCTGGATTATGCCCAAGCAGGAAATAGAAAAGTGTAAGTATATACATTAAAAGGCTAATTAACCCCAATGTAGATACAGAATAATTACAACTATTGTATTTTAAGTCAGGCAAAAGTTTATAGTTTCAGTTGTTTAAGAAGTTTTGGAATGGTAGTGCTTTAGCCAACCCTGTCTGCTGAGGATCAGATGAAATTGTAGATTAGTGAGAAGCAGCAATGAGTACAAAAGACATTATCTCAGAGTTGATTTATGGTTAGGCTGGGAATTATACCCAGGCACCTGAATATGCTGGGCAGGTGTTTTACCACTGAGCTTCACTCCTAGCCTCTCTTTCTAAAGCTTTAACAAGACTGACTGCAACTAACAATTTGAGCAATGTAGACAGGCTCCCATAAATACCCTTTCCTGATAATGAGATCAATGACTAACTTATCCACCATCATGGAGCCCTCATCTAGTACCTGTTGGAAACAGAAGCAAACACCCACAACTAAACACTGAGCTGAGCTAGAATCCAGATGCAGAGAGGGAGGACAAGACCATGCTGCATAAACACATAGAGACAACTTACCTGAACAAGGAGGAGCTAATGGGCTCCCAGACTGAGTGCTAAGAATCCAGCATGAGACTTACTCAGATCCCCTGAACATGTATGTATCTCAGATAGAGGCCTGAGCTGTCTAAGGGTCCTCATACAGTGGAACCAGGATGCATTCCTGGTACACAAAAGGACTTTTGGTGTACTCCCCCCACCCCATGTATGGATACTCACTTAACATAGAGACAGGAGAGAAGTCCTAGTCCCTACTCCAAATGACAGATTTAGCTGACACTTCCTGGAGAGCATCACCCTACATGTGGACTGGGGGGGAAGATGGGAAGAGAGGGTGGTCGGGGTGCATGTAAGGGTGGGGGAGAGGGAAAGAGGGAGGGATGGAGGAATGGAGAGAGAGAGGAAACTGGGATAGATATGTAAAATAAAATTTAAAAAAATTGTTTATCATTCAGGAGAACCCCCCATGTTTTCTTTCATTCCACGAAGAGCCCTCAGGCAATGGGATAGAATCCCTGTTGTGTTCTCATTTTCTCCACTGGCTGTTTCAATCTCACAATGTACACTTCCACAGAAAATGGTAACATTCTCCTCTGGGAGCTGTGCTGTCTATTACTCCCACTCCTCGACTTTGAAACAACCAAAGAGATTCCCTAAGTACATCAAAGTCAAGTCTTAACATATATTGGATGGATGTGGCAGGCATGAGGAAAACCGAGTCAGCTTTGGTTCATGGGCATTTGGCACCATCGAGCTTGTCCTTCAGTCCACTTTTGATTAACCTTGCCTGGGTCTTTACCGTAATAGTCATGGGGCCTTGAAAGCTGGGTAGTTCAATTGCCCATGTGGTTGTACATTCAAAATTTTTCCCATTATAGTAGTACTGTACTCTGGCAGCCAAGACTAAGATTTCCCCACACCCATTGCTAGGCAACTGAATGTGATCATGTATTCAAAGCATTGCAGTATCCTAGAAGACCATCACAATAAGTTACTTGGTGTTGTCTCTGTAAATGGGTTTGTGAATACATTAAAATATCACATGGGTCCAAACATTTTCAGAATGTTTTCCTTCTTTAGTAGTAGTAATCTGTGTGCAAATGTTGCATGAATCATGCCCTGTGGTTGTGACAGATCTCTATTACCTTTCTCAGGGAAGGTGATAGGAAGTCATTGACCTGTTGTTCTAGTACCATCACTATTGCTGTGATGAAACACCATGACCAAATCAACTTGAGGAAAGGGTTTATTTGACTATACATCCACATCCAGTTTTTCATCAATGGAAGTCAGGACAGGAACTCAAACAGGACAGGTACCTGGAGTTAGGTTTCAATGCATGGATGTTGGAGAGATGCTGCTTAACAGATTGCTCATTACTTGCTCAGCCTGCGTTTTAATAGAAGACAGGACCACCTATCCAAGGACAGTAACATCCCTCATTGGCTTGGGCCCTCGCCCATGGATGACCAAGCAAGAAAATTCCCATAGTCAGACCTTATAGAAGCATTTTCTCCGTTAAGGCTCCCTCTTATCAGACTTTCCATGTGTCATTTTGACATAACACAAGGCAGCACACCTATCCAGTGTTTTCCATATTTCTTAGGATTACTCAAGCGACTTTAGTCTGTGCCTCAAGCATTGGGATGCTTTCCATATCTGCCTCAAATGAAAGACACGGAGCAGAATTCTGTGAACACAAATTGTTACCTATGTTTTACACATAAACCCCATCACATCTCATCTGTATGTTTATACAAGTATGAAATATGACTTTGTCTTCTGTGTCAGTTGGTGAAAAGCATGGATGTGCAGGGTCATTATGACAAAACTCAGCTAAGTACTTCATTACTGGATAGAAGAAGAATAGCAACAGACCAACCCATGTCTTGAAATTCCATAGTGTTCTCATCTTTGACTGACTCTTTAGTTCAGACCCATTAAAGAATTACACGGTGGTTTTCATTTGGGATTCTGGTTATTTTATTTTGTTGTTTGTTTGTCTTTTGTTTTTGTTTTTTGAGACAGGTTTTCTCTGTTTAATATCCCTGGCTGTCCTGGAACTAGCACCTTAGGCCAGTCTGGTCTTGAACTCACAGAGATCCAACGACTTCTGCCTCCTTCATGGGGATTAAGGGTGCAAACCATCACAACCCATCTTGTTTTGGGATTTGTATTAGTTCAAGATTGAGAAGCAAAACATAATATACTGCTTTGCTAATTCCATGCATACTTTCACATGATGAAATATTCATAGTAAGTTGGTGAACTAAACTAGTAAATGCTGAGATTTGGAGCCTAAGAGAAATTCTGCGCCAGAAAAAGAACTCCTAATATCAGGGAACTTTCCATCCTGTCAAGATATGCTAGATGGTTTGAATTATAACGCTCTTGACTCAATAGCATTTCACGTTGTCCTCTCCTCCTTCAATTACAAAAAGTGAATTGAACTCTTCTTATCTCCTTCTTTGTTGGCCAGGTACTAGTTTCTTATTGGCTAGCTTTGTCTTAAGTATTAACCCGTTTCTGCTGATCTATGTATTTCTCTTACCAGGGAGCCGGCTGCATACTGTTTCCTTCAGACTCTCCATCTTGGCACCTCCTTCCTACTTTCTATTTCCTCCTTGTCTCCTAGTCCCTTCTATCTTCCGTTCCTATTGGCCAACAGTGCTTTATTATTAACCAGTATGAAAAACATATACAGAATGACATCTCCCATCACTTCTTCTTCCTCTTCTCCTTCTCCTCCTTTTCTTCTGCTCCTCCTTTTCCTTCTCCTTCTTCTTCTTCTCCTTTATCGTCTTCTCCTCTTTTGTCTTCTTTGTCTTCTTCTTTTCACATGATTCATAAATGTGTAGGGTATGGCAAATATTATGAAAAATATCTGAAACTTTTTAAATCTTCAAATGAAGTATATTGATCAATATTTTGCTATCATAAAGATCAAATTAACTGATGCCATTTCTGTATTTGGCAGATTGAAAATTTTAGAACCTGAATGTGAAAAACCTCACAATAACTGCACGACTTCCCCATGTAAGTCCTCCATTTTTATGTTCCCTAGTCTTTCTTCATATAGAAATGGTGGAGCAAGAATATTTTCTTTCTCAAAGAGAATTGTCTAACCACATATATACAACCATCCTTTCTCTCTCTCTCTCTGTCTCATTACAAAGAACAGGCATCTAAAAATAATAATAAAGGAAAATTGAATAGGATAATATAAAAGGAAACTCACCAGAAGTAGGCAAAACAAACAGAAAAAGATCCAAAGAAAGAGCACAAGAAACACAGATGAACGCTGAGATACACTCATTGGCACACACAGAAACCCATCAACACTATAAGAGCAAAAGATCTGTATGCTTAGAAAATGGACAGACAAAGTATTGTGAGACAAAAGAAACCTCCAATAGTACCATTGTATTGGTTTTCTGTTGGCTGTGTGCTTCTGGGAACAGGGACTGCTTTTAAATGTGGTTTGTATAGGCAATGAGACTCCAGTGGAGAAAGCCAGAGTTCCTTTGTGAGTGTTACCAATTGGAGATCGTTTCTGGGTGGTGTCTACTTACCCTCTCAGGGCTGGTACCCCTTGTAGCTTAGACCCTCTGCATCAGCCAGTCTGTGGCTTCATTTGTTTGTCAGTCCTAGTGTGTTCAGAAAGCTTTGTTTCCTTGGTGTCTTGCATATTAACCTGCTCTTGCAATCTGCCTGCCGGCTTCTTCAGCAGAATTCCCTGAGCTCTGACAGGAGGGCTTTAATGGAGACATTGCACATACCACTGAGAGTTCCAAAGTCTCTCTCACTCTCTGCATATTATCCAGTTGGGGGCCTCTGTATTTTTTGTCCTCATTTTTCTCCCCTGCACTAGCAGGAGGAAGTTTCTCTGTTGATGGCTGAACAAGATCCAAATCCATGGATGTGGAAAATGTCCTTAGGAATCATTTTATTTTCTAAGTACAGTTAGCAGGACAGCATTACTTGGTTTTTCTCCAGGGCCCTGACCTATCTAGTCTCAGGCTATCGTCCACCTGAGCTGGGTAGATTCCTTCCCACAAACTGGGACTCAATTGCAATCAGAGAGTGAGTGGTTACCCCACAAGCTTCGTGCCACACTCGCACAAGCATATCTTGCAGGAAGGTCATCTTCGTACAATACAGTTTGTAACTGGGTTGGCATTTACATTTCTCCTTTAGGGGAAAGCCAGGTACCTTCCTGTTCCATGAATACTAATCAGTATGGGTGGACAGCACTAGGTATTAATTAATTAAATGTAGCCGATTCCCAGGACAGGAGGTTTCAATTGGTGGCAGGAAATGTCTCTCCCACTATGTAGTGATTCCCTTTGGAATGCTTTCATATCTGTTTATGTTTTACGAAGCTTCTGTTGCATTAGGTCTCCATATGACCCCATCAAAGTCTCCTTAGATTTAGCCATCCTTCCCTGCATCCCCCCACTACCCCATCTTCCTTACCTGTTTCCATTTGAACATTCTAGTGCAGTCTCCACCCTTCTGTCCATTCATAAATATATTTGCTATTTCCCCTTCCTTAGGAGATCCTTACCTCCATCTTAGTCCCTTTCTCTATACCTATCCTCTTGCTTACCAAAGACTTAATAGCTAACATCTACATATAAGTCAATACAATGACAATTGTCTACCTGGGTGTGAGTTTCCTCAGTCAAGATGATTTTTTTCTAGCTCCATCCATTTACCTCTGAAATTTATATTTTCAAAGAGCTGAGTAATATTCTATTATGAAAATATATCACATTTCCTTTGTTCATTCACCCACTGGCAGACTACTAGGCTGTTTTCCATTCCTGTCTATTATGAATAGAGCAGCAATGAACACAGTTGAGCAAGTATCTCTGTAGTAGGATGTAGAGTCCTTTGGTATATGCCCAAGAATTGTAGAACTGGATCTTGAATTCGCAGCTTCATGAGGAGTCACCACACTGATTTCCATAGTGGCTATAGATGTTTGCACCCATACCCTCAATAGATGAATCCCCTTATCCCACATCCTTGCCAGCACGAGATGTCATTTGTTTTGTGGGTTTGGGCCATCATTTGTTTTGCTGAATTTTGACCATCCTGAGATGTGTAATATGAAATCTCACAGTAGTTTTGATATGTATATCCTACATGACAAAGAATGTTGAACATTTCTTTACATGTATTTCAGCTACTTGATTTTCTTATGAGAATTTTTTGTTTCGGTCTATACTCCATTTTAATTGGGTTATTTTGTTTTCTTGTTGTCCAGTTCTTTGAATTCCTTTCATATTTTAGGTGTTAGCTTCTCTCTGATGTGTAGTTGATAACAATCTTTCCTCAACCCGTAGTCTGATATTTTGTGCAAATGATGGTGTCCTTTGCTATACAGAAGCTGTTTCGTTCCATGAGGTTCCATTTATTCTTGTTCTTATTTCTTGTGCTGTACCAAACGTTTCAAGTTTATTCTCTGTCTTCTCTTCTATCAGGTTCTGTGTGTCTGGTTGTATGTTGATGTTCTTCATCCATTTAAAGTGAAGTTATATGTAGAGGAATAAGTATGGGTGTGTTTGTGTTCTATAGGCCACCATCCAGATATTCCAGCACCATTTGTTAACAATGCTGTCTTTTTTCCAGTGTGCATTTCTAGCTCCTTTATCAAAAATCACGTGGCCATATACGTGTGACCTCATTTATCAGCCTTTAGTTTGTTATCCTTGATCAATGTGTCTGTTTTGATGCCATTACCAATTTGTATTAGTACTATAGTACTGTAGTGCAATTTGAGATCAGAGAACTTCAGCAGTTTTTGTATTATTCAGGATTTCCTCAGCTATTCTCTCTGCCTCCTCCTCTCTCCCCCACTCTCTCAGTCTATCTCTTACCTCTGTATTCTCTCTCTCTTCCTCCAGTCTCTCTCCCCTCTCTCTCCTCTCTCTCTTTCTATATTTGTGTTTACATATGAAGTTAAAAGTTTCCCTCTCAAGATCTGTGAAGAACTGTGTTAGAACTTTTTTGGTTCCATTGAGTCTGTATATTGCAGATATATGATGGTCATTTTCACTAAACTGATCCTCCCAATCCACGAGTATGAAAGATATTTATATCTTCTGATATCATCTTCAGTTTCTTCCGCGTCTGAAAGTTTCATTCTACAAGTTTTTAACTTGCTTCGTAAGAGATACCACTGTGTATATATGTACACACACACACACTCACACACACACACAAACACACACACATGCTATTTTGAAACATATTGTTTCTAAGGAAAGTATTGAAGTATTGTTTATCTGACTTCTTTCTCAACCCATTTGTCATTTGTATTTCAGAAGTCTCGTGATAATTTTGTATGCTGTTGCTTTGCACAAAGTGTTTATCAGCTGTATAACTTTATTGGTATAGAAGGTTTTTGGATCATTTATACACATAGTCATATCATCAGCAAATAGATACTTCAATTTCTTCCTTTTCTATGTGTATCCACTTGATTGCTTTCAGTTTTCTTACTGCTATAGCTAAGGATTTAAGTAGTAGGTTGAATAGGTGTGAAGAGATTGGACAACATTGTCTCATTTTTTGTGTGTGTGTGTGTGTAAATGCTTTGAGTTTCTCTTCATTTAGGTTGACATTGGCAATTGCCTTGCTGTTAACTTTGCCTTTATTGTCGTGAGGTCTGTTCCTTGTATCTCTGTGAAAGTTATTATGAAATGGTGTTCGATTTTATGTAAGGACCTCCTCAGCAGCTAATGGGATTACCATGTTGCTTTTGTCTTTCAGTTTGTTATATGGTGGATTACAATTATTGTTTTATGTACATTGAAGTACCCCTGCATTATTTTCGCATATTACTGCATATGTGCCAATAATTTCATAGCTGACAATCTATCCTCTACAGCAACATCCTCTGACATTGCCCTCCGAGTGTATACATTTAAACTTCTGTATTTGTGCAATGTGCTGTGTAGTTATGTTCTAAAGGCACTGTGCAATGCTGTGAAGAGATACCATGATCATGGCAATTCTGATAAAGGAAACATTTAATCAAGAGGCATAAAGTCTCAGAGGTTTAGGTCATTAATATCCTGGTATAATATGGTGACATACAGGCAGACATGATCCTGGAGAAGGACCATGTGTGCAGAAGGAGTTATGTCTTGATCTCACAGGCTAAAGGAAATGGTGGTAGACACAGGATGTGACTTGAGCATATACAAGGTCAAAATGATATTCATATCATCATCTAACATTAAGTAATGATGTCCTGTATCGAGTATTAGGCTTTCTAAGTGCACTTTGGTTATATTTACAATATCTAATGTGTATATAAATACTGCAGCAGAAAAATCCATAGTGGGAAACAAAGGAGACATTGAGGAGCATTCAGACTCACATCTAAGGAATGAAGGATGGGTATGTAACCTATAAAATTCACATTAATTACTTAGTCGTGTTGACTTAGAAAATATTACCTGAAAAATAATGCACATTTAAAACGACATTACAGTTAAAACAATAATTTAACATTACCATGAAAGCAGCTAATTCAGTCACTTCATTTTTTTATACCCCATTGGCAAATACTAACCATTTTTCCAAATCAAACATTGCTTTTGTGTAAGTCATAGGTAAATGTGGTATATGTAACCAATAAAGACAAACATCACTGTCAGGACACATCTTGTGTTGTAAGGGGTATATTGTTTGTATATTCTACTTACATGCCCCTCTGTCACATATCTTCTACCAGTGGGTTATTTATCCTATAGATTGTCTATTTATTGAGTGAGGTACCCTTGTCTTATGAGAAGTTGTTTTGTTTCCTGTGGTTCCATTTGATAACTGGATATTTGGAGCTGTGAATTTTATTATCTTTGTGTATGAAACCAGGGTCCTTTGTAGAAAGTCCTTTGCTCTGCTACTGAGTTAAGTTTCCTTCTCCTGCACTCACCTGTAATATGTTACGAGTTTCAGTTCTTATCTACAAAGCATAGAAACATTTGGAGTCAATATTTATAAAGCCTGAGAATGAAGGATCCCCTTGCATACGAATAAGGGTCTAAGGGTCTACCCAGTTTCATTGTGACCCTTGGTTAAAGATGCTGTCCTTTCTCTGGTGGGAAATGTTGGAATCCTTTTCAAAATTCAAGTGGCTGTAGGATTCTGGATGGCATGCATGAACTAAGTTGCCTGTACCAATCACTGTTACTATGAAGTCGACAAGTACCATAGTAATTAATTTATTTGTGAGTGCAATCGGAATTTTGCTATGGTGAAAGCTGCAGCAGGTTTTGTTGTTGGTTGGTTTGCTGTTTGCTTTTTTGACATTCCAGTTTGGTTTGACTTTACTTACTATTGGATTTACATACAAAACTCAAGATGATGTTATCTGATTTTTGTGAAAATTTCATGGGAAGTCTGAGAAGCAAGACAGTTAATCCTTCCTTTGCTTATTGATGCATGAGGAGTTTAAAGAACAACTCTTTCCCGTTTTTCCATCCTATGATAATGTCCTCTCATCTGCTTAGATTTAAAAAAGTTTTCTTTTTCTCATTTGCTGACTTAGGATTATTATATTTCACTGTCTTAATATCATTTGAAGCCATTTTTATGAAATCCTGTCATTCATTTCTTTCTCAGTATGTTTGCCATTTGCATAGAGAAAGACTACTTCCTTTAGTACCTGCATTTGTGTCCTGTGGTTTTGCTAAATGTGTTCATTACCCTTTGGTGTTTACATTTGGAGGCCTTAGGATCATTCTTGTACAGCATGGATTCCTTTGGTAATAAAACTTGTTTCAGCCTGAATTCCCGTGATGGTGTCCAGTTTGTTTCCTTGACATGACTCATTGATCTGTACAATTTCAAGGATTTTCCTGAGGAGGAGGAGTGAGAATGTTTATCCCTGTATCCTTCATGATTTTACTCAAAATGCTTTCTCTGTCTTGTGTTGGAAACTGCTGCCTGTGTTTGGTACTTATTGCATTGATTATGTTAAAGAATACTTTGCTTGTTGCTGGATCGATCCTGAAGGGTTTCTATCAGGAAGGGAAGTTGGATTTTGTCACAGTCATGCTCTACATCTAATGATGAGTGTACAGTGTGTCTGTGCTTATAGAATGTGCTTATAGAGTCTGCTTATAGAATGGAGGATGCGAAAAAGTGAGCCTGAATTGGATTTAGTAGAAAGGTTGATACTTCCCATGTACACAATTGTAGTGTCATAATTCCAGACATCCATGACAAGGTGAAGGGCTCATATATTTTGTGTTTGTCAGTGGGAAATTTGTAGTTCTTCAATTAAGAAGATAAGATGGAGTAATCTATGGTTTGAATAATGAGAAGAAAGTATTTTTCATGATTTTTACCTCCTCAAAGAAATGGTAAAAGTTTGAGTAATGACTTGGCTTATGACACTGACTTAATTAATTATTGTTAGATTTATACATAGAAATAAATATCATACTCTAGTTTACCTGAACACGACTAGAATATGCCTATGAAGAATAAATAAATATTTTTGTATGTACAAAGAGGATCGGGCCGTATGTTCAAGAGAACAGCCTAGAAGATAAGTCTTGTTCCCATCTGAAAGTTTTGTTTTGAAGGACCAACCCTTAATCACATAAATATTGCTATAATCAGAGAAGGAAATGAAATTAGAAAATGCTGTCCTCCATGGATATTTTAGCTAAGACTCAATATTCCACACAGATACAGGAAACTGTGAATTCCAAATCTTTGTAATATACCCAGACATATAAAATATAGAAAGCTGTACTCTATACTATGAGATATGGAACCAATTTGCCTCTAAATAAACAAAAGCCTCCATTATGCTGAGAAGATTAAGTAGAAATAGTATTGCAGGTGAAGATCTAACACTCATTGACATGTCAGAATACAGAAATGGATAGGAGATTTTAAAGTGAAAAACATCATATTTATTGGAGGAGTTTAAGGAAAATGTCACTTGCTTCAGTGACAAAGCAAGTATCATAATACATCATTTCCTACACTTTCTTAGGTTGTTGTTTACACGAAGAGTCTGGGCAGAAGTGTATTTGGTGAATATGACCAAAGCCCAGTAGCAGATAAATAAAATTCATACTGAGGAGGGTGAACAGAGATGATTACCTTGGTCAATCAGGTGGAACTCTGTAAATGTGTTTCTTCTTCTGGTCACTAGTTCTTCATAAGGGAGAACTAGAAGAAAGGATAGATGAACTTGAGCCTGAAGACGAGATTTGCCCTGCAACAACCTAGTGCTCCCTATAGACTTCACATATTTGTCAAGTGTTGTTTTCTGAAAATGGCAAGTTGAGTTGTGTTCTCAGAAAGGGAAAGCATCCTGACTAATGACTCTTTCACAGAGTCCTCTGCCAGATGGCACACAAGCTGAGGATTGCAGACAACCTGGGCTATCAGCCAATGTGAAAGTCCAATTGGCGACACTACTATCTGGACTTCCAGAGGACGGTATGTAGTCCATTTAAAAATTATCATGTTAATTGATAACAAAACATGGGCATGTTGCAGCATCCAAATAGATTATAGAATCCATGTGGATAAGTCTGGAGGATCATAGATCTCTAAATAAGAACCACTATCTAAAACAGCAGACATGTGTTAGGAATTGGAAATATTGTAATCTCCTTGGTTACCACCAAACAAAACAAAAGTATTCCTCTCCTATGAGAGTGGGAAAAGGCATATGTTCCAGAAGGGTTTATAATCTAAAATGTGCCACAAGTGAACTATGGAGCAGCAGAGGTTTTAGAATGGTAAAATGTCAACATAGGATACAGATAGAAAAAAATGTGCTATCCTCAGAAAGTTTATAATGAAGTGTTTAGTGAAGTTCAAATCTTAATTTTTTTAGACACACAATAAGGCAAGAACATGAGTATGTTCTTCCCCAGTTTATCCTTGTATGAAGAATGTATACATTCACAAAGTCAGAAATTTCTAGGGAAGTCATATTCAGTGACCTCATACTAATATATCATATCATGTGAGGGCAGGGGTGGTGATTGTATAATTGAAGTTGTTCTTTTTCAGGTTTCAAAAGGATTGCTACGTTATATGTACAATTGAAACTATTAAATACAAGTTGTACTGCAGTCTATTCTGACATGAAATTATTGTTACGTCCTGATAGACTATTATGTTTGTTTATAAATTAAGAGTGGGCATGTGTGTTTGTGTGTGTGTGTGTGTGTGTGTGTGTGTGTGTGTGTGTGTGTGTGTGTGTGAGTGTCTGTGTGTTTGACACTAGATAATAAGATATTCACTCCTGGTCTAGATGAACACATTGACCAAATTGAACAAGATGAGGAAGAATATTATGACATAATATCGAATCCGGAAAAATGGGTATGTAAAGTATTAAGCTGACACAATTCATATTGTGGTGTTGAATTTGAGGGTATGGCAATTTTAAAGTAAAGTACGTATTCAACTACCTAATATAACTAGTGACACAATAGTTTGCTATTATAATGAAAACACATAATTTCATAGTGTCTTTCAGGATTTAGAAACCAGTTTTCCAATGTAAAAGTTGCTTCGATGTAATTCATTGCACCCTGTAGAGTAGAAAAGGTAAAGAGACTAATTTCACAGTATTGATACATCTAGTGTCCTAAAGGAAGACACAGGGTCCTCAGTCACATAGTTCTGTTGGACAATGGGTTTACTATCTTATTGATTGTCTCTTTAATAAGTGATGGTGTCCAATCATTTCACTTAGTCTTTGTTGTTTGTGACTAATTTTCCCTTGTAAAAATTACTTCGGTGGGAGTTATAGCAACTAGGTAGCTCATGAAAGAGATCCCAGTGGTCAAATTTCACATACTGATGAATCCCGCTTTTCAAATGGAAGGTATTCCTTATATGTTAGAGACCTGGCCATCTATCATATATCGACATGGTAGCCAATGGGCTATTGATCTTATAGCTCAGCTCTCTGTCCAGTGGCAGTGTCTTTATCTCCTGAGTGTCATCTGGTGTCTTGTGGCCTGGTGTGTTAACCTCGTTTTATGCAACTAGGAATTAGTGTCTCCTTTCTCATACATTCCTGATCTGTGCCGAGAGTCCTTTCCTGTGCCAGTTTATTATTTTGTGAGCAGCCACGCTGCTATGGGGAGTGGGTTTCAGTTCTTCTCATCAGGGCCTGTGTGTATTTGAGGTGGAATATCCTATTCAGAAGAAAGAAGGATCTCCTTCCTTCTTGGACGAGCTTCTCACCAGTTACATCTTCTGATCCACTGACCTTCTGTCCTTCAAGAATGTTTGTTCTAAATGTAAGGCTCCACAGAGGAACAAGACACTGTCAGTTCCAAAACTGTGTGATTAATGCAGACTCAAAATTGGGGAAGCTAAGTTGTGTACTTTGAGTGATGGAAGCAAACTCCCATGGAGTGCCAGGTAGCCTCCTGTGTGCAGGGGCGCTGATATTGGAGTGACATTCCCAGAGAAGTTTCAAGGATCAGGAATAGATACCAGAGCAGGAGCAAACACAAGAGCCTAGAGAGGATCCCAGCACATCCATTGGAGAAATTCAAGGGACCCGGCTCTTGAGACAGAGTGGGATTGAGCATGGAAATTGCTGTTCAGAGTTCTTTGTGAGATTGAGTGCTAACAGGAGAGCTAAGGATGTCTCCAGTGTGTGTGTGCACTCCCTCAATGTCCAAGAACAGGGGAGCACTACTGGACAAAGGGGCAGCCTTAAGTATTTTGCCTGTCTGTCTTTACCAATTCAGAAACTCCGGAAGCATGTTGGTCTGTGATTGTTGCCATTCTCGAGGTCAAAGACAAACATGAATTTGCTGCCGAGTTATGGCATGTATTTATTCCTAATCAGCTGGGTTTCTTGCTGGACATGTTTCAAATACAAATAGAATAGTCACTTACCTTTCATGCTTTCATGTCCGTTTTTTTTTTTTTTTTTTTTGTCTGCCTTTTGGTGTTGTTTTGTTTTTCATTGCATTCGTGATAATTTTGTTTTGTCTGAAGGCCATAAATTCAACTTGCTTACTTTATATCAGTCTGTCTTCAGCCAGTGTCAAGAATCACCTTCTGTCTCATTCTCCTGACACCCTAGGTGACATTCTGCGAGTAAGGCTGACACGATGCCCAACTTCCAGTATGACTGGCATTCAGAAACGCCTATATGATAACAAATCCCTGTACAGTCACTTTAGGACATTGATTCCAGGACAAGTCTGAGCAAGAATTTGTTTGGTTAATATGCTCAAAGCCCATTAGTTGAAACCCAATAAACTCATGACGAGGACAAAGAGAGATCAATACTTTGGTCAGTCAGGTGGAAATCTGTTTGTGTATGTGTCCCTTGTGTTGTCTGCATCCCCATAAGTGGGTGCTAGAAAATGTAGAGATGCCGAACACAGGAATGGCGAGATTTGCCCTGCATAACCTAGGTCTCCCTTTAGACTTCCATAATTAGTCAGGTCATACATTCTGACAACAACAATTTGAGCTGTGTTTTCAGAAAAGGAAAGCAGCCTGACTAAACCTATTCTGAATGACCTGTCTACAGAGTCCCCTGCCACATACCAGACAGGCCAAGGATGGAGGGCTGGATGTGCTGACACCAGCTAATATGGAAAGGCCAGTGGCATCGGCCGAAGATGGAAAACCAGAGGAAGGTTCGTAGTCGATTCAAAGTCTCTTGTCTGCAAAGTTTTCTGGATGGTAAAATAGGATATCTTGTAGCAAAAACAAAAACAAACAATATGTCTGATTACAGAATATATGTGTATGGGTCTAAAGGATCAAAAATTTGGGAATTAGAAAAAAACAAAACAAATCAACCAGGATAAAGGGACCCATGTTCATGGGGAGCTCCAATTTGAATCATCTCCTGGGATACTATCACAGAAACAATCACAATACCTGTTAAGGAGGTGTGGTTATTCATAGAGTTCAGAAGTGCTTGCTAGTCCTCCATGTGCCCCGAGGCCATGGAGAAAAACAGCAATACTTCAAATGTCTGAAAATTCACAGGGAAAGAAAACTATATGGCATCCTGAGCAAAGTTTTGATGAAGTGATTAGTGATGTGTTCAAGACTAGATGTCCTTTGAGAGACGATAGGGCAGGCAGATAACAACTGTGCCTTGAAGGTTCTCTAAAGGGTGAATGGGAACATTCACAGAGTGAGGAATTTCTAGGGAAAGCCTCCATGGTCTTGACCATCCACCTTCTTGCAACACAGCCTGTGTAGATAGGTATTTCCATGTTTGCTAGTTGTTCTGAGGATTGCAATGGGCAGCGATTTCTTATGAGAGTTTAAACGGTCAATTGAGAAGATGAATTCTAGAGACAAGGAATGTGAAATTATTGTTAGGTTCCATCAGAGTGTTTCTTTTTCTAAATTTGTTGTACATTCTTCTTCCACAGGGGACGCGCCATTGATCCGATGATAGAGGACAGATGGCTGCTCACCACCAAGCACCCCAATGAAGCACATTCCTATTCTGATGAAATAGCGAATGCACAGAATTGTAAGGTAGAAAGCTGAGCTTAATCACTTACTCCTGTTGTCTTTGTTGATATCACCACCTAAAATTTAATACCCATTTCTAAGCTACCTCATACATTCCCGGCTCAAAAGTTGGATATCGCTAAGTAAACATTTCATGTCTTGGTCCTTTCTAGCTGTCCTTGAATCTCTTCCTATCGTTTTGATTACGCTTTGTTGTTTGTGACTAATTTTCTCTTGTAAAAATGGCTTCGGTGTGAGTTATTGCCATTATGAAGCTCATGACAGGGATCCCAAGAGCAAATTTCACGTTCCTGATGAATCCAGCATTTCAAAGGGAAGGTTTGCCTTATGTGTTTGAGACCAGGCCATCTACCACATATTGACCTGGTTGCCACAGGGCTCTTGATCTTATAGCTCAGTTCTCTGTTGAGTGGCAGTGTCGTTATCTCCTGATTGTCATCTGGTGTCCTGTGGCCTGGTTTGTTAACTTTGTTTTATGCATCTAGGAATTTGGGTTTCTTTCTCATACATTCCTGATCTGTGCCTAGAGTCCTTTCCTGTGCCAGTGTATTATTTTGTGAGTAGCCACGCTGCTGTGGTGGGTTGAGTTTCAGTTCTTCTCATCAGGGCCTGTGTGTGTGTGTGTGTGTGTGTGTGTGTGTGTGTGTGTGTGTGTGTGTGTGTATTTGGGGTGGAGATTCCCAATCAGAAGAAAGAAGGATCTCCTTCCTTCTTGGACGAGCTTCTCCCCAGTTACATCTTCTGATCCACTGATCTTCTGTCCTTCAGGAATGTTTGTTCTAAATGTAAGGCTCCACGGAGGAAAAAGACACTGTAAGTTCCAAAACTGTGTGATTAATGCAGACTCAAAATTAGTGAAGCTAAGTTGTGTACTTTGAGTGATGGAAGCAAACTCCCATGGAGTGATCGGTAGCCTCCTGTGTGCAGGGGCGCTGAACTTGGAGTGACATTCCCGGAGAAGTTTCAAGGATCAGGGATAGATACCAGAGCAGGATCAAACACCAGATCCTAGAGAGGATCCCAGCACATCCATTGGAGAAATTCAAGGGACCCGGCTCTTGAGACAGAGTGGGATTGAGCATGGAAATTGCTGTTCAGAGTTCTTTGTGAGATTGATTGCTAACAGGAGAGCTAAGGATGTCTCCAGTGTGTGTGTGCAATCCCTCAATGTCCAAGAACAGGGGAGCACTACTGGACAAAGGGGCAGCCTTAAGTATTTTGCCTGTCTGTCTTTACCAATGCAGAAACTCCAGAAGAATGTTGGTCTGTGATTGTTGCCATTCTCGAGGTCAAAGGCAAACATGAATTTGCTGCTGAGTTATGGCATGTATTTATTCCCAATCCACTGGGTTTCATGCTGGACATGTTTCAAATACAAATAGAATAGTCACTTACCTTACATGTCCGGTTTTTTCTTTTTGTTTTTATTTGTTTTTTTGTCTGCCTTTTGGTGTTTTTTTGATGTGTTTTGTTTTTCATTGCATTTGTGATAATTTTGTTGTGTCTGAAGGCAATTCATTCAACTTGCTTAGTTTATATCAGTCTGTCTTTAGCCAGTGTCAAGAATCAGCCTCTGTCTCATTCTCCTGACACCCTAGGTGACATTCTGCTAGGAAGGCTGACACGATGCCCAACTTCCAGTATGACTGGCATTCAGAAATGCCTATATGATAAGACATCCTTGTACAGTCTCCATATACAGAACAACTATGGAGAGAGTAGGTTCTATTTTTATGTTTATACATACATGTACACACATATATAGATATATGTAGTAAAGATAATCAAAGATGAAGAGGCTACTAACTTGAAGGAGCCTGGGAAGAGTACTAAGTAGAGTTAAATGAGGTGAGGTGTGTGGGGGAAGGGGAGTATCTAATGTAAGAACAGGAGTGGGGAATGATTTTATTTCAATTAAAATAATTTTAAGAGGTTTTCACTTAAAATGAAGCAAACACATGAGACTCCAATATACCATGATAAATGTAGTGAAAGGAACAGAGATTCATGGATGGAAAGTGTTTGACATGAGTTTTGGAGAGGTCTTGCAAGAACTGTAGGCAGGGTTAAATTATTGCAATGCCAGCATAGGAATGACCAGTGGGCTGTGAAGAAAATCTCTAGTGCTCTCTACTTTATGGTAAACTTTATATTCACTGTGCTAGGTATAAAGTTTTCACTTCAGTTGGGGAAAATGCAGCATTGTGCATTATTGGTTGATATCATTACAGGAGTGCCTGAACCCATGATGCTGGCTCTCCAGCAAAAATAAAAAAAAGCTTTTGACTGCTGCATTACTAATAACATCAGATGCAAATGTTCATCTCTGAGACACATACCAAAAGTATGTACTTTAGCGTTTTTAAACATTAATTCTGTTCTAAAATAGTAACAGTCACTCAAATCAGAAATGAAATGGGATAAACTCAAAAATATGGATAAAATCCGTGTCAGATAAAAAAATATATACAATGAGAAATACAAAAATGATGTAAAGTTTCTATCCATTAATCACTGACAGACAACTAGGCTGTTTACTATGAATAGAGCAGCAATGAACACAGTTGAACAAGTATCTCTGTAGTAGGATGTAGAGTCCTTTGGTATACGCCCAAGTGCTCTAGAACTGGATCTTGAATTCCCAGCTTCTTGAGGAATCAACACAGTGATTTCCATAGTGGCTGTACATGTTTGCACCCCTACCCTCAATAGAAGAATCCCTTACCCCACATCCTCACCAGCAAGAGATGACATTTGTTTTGTGGATTTGCGCTACCATTTGTTTTACTTAATTTTGACCAAACTGAGATGTGTAACATGAGATCACAAAGTAGTTTTGATATGTTTATTCTACATGACTAAGAATGGTGAACATTTCTTTAAATGTTTTTCAGCTACTTGATTTTCCTCTTAGGAAAATTTTCTGATTAAGTCTATTCTCCCTTTTAATTGGATTCCTGATGTCATGGGAGAACTAAGTTGCCTATATCAATCACTGTTTCTGTGAAGCTGACAAGTACCATAGTAATTAATTTATTTGTAAGAGCAATTGGAGTTCTGCTTTGGTGAACACGGCAGCAGGTTTTGTTCTTGTTTGGTTTTCTGTTTGCTTTTTTGCTATTCCACTTTGGTTTGACTTTACTTAATATTGGATGTGCCATACAAAACTCAAGGTGATGTTATCTCATTTCTGTAAAAATTTCATGGGAAGTCTGAGAAACAAGACAGTTAATCCTTCCTTTGCTTATTGATAGATGGGGAGTTTGAAGAATGATTCTTTCCCATTTTTCATTCCTATAATAATGTCTTCCCATCTGCTTAGGTATAGAAATTTTCATTTTCTCATTTGCTGACTTAGGATTACTCTATTTCACCATCTTATTATTATTTGAAGCCATTTTTTATGAAATCCTTTCATTGATTTCTTTCTTGGTATGTTTGCCATTTGAATAGAGAATGACTTCTTCATTTGTGCGTGTATTTGTATCCTGTGGTTGTGCTAAATGTGTTCATTACCCTTTGGTGTTTACATGGAGTCCTTAGGTTCTTTCTTGTACAGCATGGTTTCCTTTGGTAATAAAACTTGTTTCAGCCTGTATTCCCATGGTGATGTCCAGTTTGTTTCCTTGACATGACTCATTGCTCTATACAATTTCAAGATTTTCCTGAGGAGGAGGAATGAGAATGTTTATCCCTGTATCCTTCCTGGTTTTAATCAAAAGGTTTTCTCGATCCTTTGTTGGAAACTGCTACCTGTATTTGGTACTCATTGCATTGACTATGTTAAAGAATACTTTGCTTGTTGCTGGATCCTCAAGGGTTTCTATCAGGAAGGGATGTTGCATTTTGTCATAGTCCTGCTCTATATCTAATGATGAGACTACAGCGTGTCTGTGCTTGAGACTGCCTATAGAATGGAGGATTCGAAAGAAGTGAGCCTGAATTGGATTTACTAGAAAGGTTGATACTTCCCATGTACACAATTGTAGTGTCATAATTCCAGACATCCATGACAAGGTGAAGGGCTCATATATTTTGTGTTTGTCAGTGGGAAATCTGTAGGTTTTAAATTAAGAAGAAAATATGGAGTATATATGATTTGAAATAATGAGAAGAAAGTATTTTTCATGATTCTTTCCTTCTCAAAGAAATGGTAAAAGTTTGAGTAATGACTGAGCTTATGACACTGACTTGATTATTGCTCAATATATACATATATAGAAATAAATCACATATTCTAGTTTACCTGAGCACAACCAGAATATGTCTATTAAAAAGAAAGAAACATTGTGAATGTACACAGAGAATAGAGTCATATGTTCAAGAGAACAGCCTAGAATATGAGTCTAGTTCTCAATTGAAAATTTTGTTTTGAAGGACCCACACTTAATCACTTAAATATTGCTATAATCAGAGAAGAAAATGGAATTGGCAAATGCTGTTCAACTGTCTTTCATGGATATTTTAGCTAAGAATCAATGTTCCACACAGATACAAGAAACTGCATTCAAAATCTGTGTAAAATAACCACATACACAAAAATATAGAAAGCTGTCCTCTATACTCTGAGATATGGAACCAGTGTGCATCTAAATACCCAAAAGCCTAAGTGTGCTGAGAATATGAAGAAGAAATAATGTTTCAGGTGAAGGTCTAACATTCAGCGATATGTCAGTATGCAGAAAAGGAAGTAAGATTTAAAAGAGAAAACATCATATTCATCGGAGGTGTTTAAGGAAAATGGCACTTGCTTCAGTGACAAAGCAAGTATCATAACACATCATTTTCTAGTCTTTCTTAAGATGTTTAATTTGGTCAGTGAGGTGGAAAAATTGTTTGTGAATGTGTTTCTTCTGTTCTCCTGTTCCATACAAGGGGCAGCTAAAAGAAATAAGAGATGCAGCTGAGTGAGAAGATGAGGTTTTTCTTGCAAAACCCAGGTCTCCCTATGACTTCTCACATTGGTCAAGTGTTAATTTCTGAAACTGGCAAGTTGAGTTGTATTCTTAGAAAAGGGAAACCATCCTGACTAAAACGTGTTCCTAATGACCCTTTCACAGAATACACTGCCAGATGGCCTACAAGCCAAATATGAGAGGTCTTAGGTGTGACCAGCCAATATTGAAATAATAACTTGAACCAACCCTATCTAGACCACCATAGGACCGATTGTAGCCCATTTAATCATCTGCTGAGTTAGTACCACAGAAAACTATAACAATTCCTCTGCTATAGGGGTGGGGAATGCATGTATTCCAGAAGTGATTACTAGTCCTTCAGGTGACCTTAGGCCAGGCAGTTGGCCATGAGAAAGAGAGGAATACTTCACATGACAGAAAGAGGACAATGAGAGAAAAACATGACATCTTGAGCAAAGTTTTGCAAAAGTGATTAGTGACTTTGTCACAAATTGCTGTCCTCGGAAAGACCATAGGACAAGAACATACCAATTTTAGTCTTTGGACCTTTCTTCAAAAGTAGAGGAGGAACATGCACTGAGTCAGGAATTTCCAGGGAAGGCCCCCACGGTCTTGAATATCCTATTACTGGCAAATAGCATGTTTGCGTGAGGACAGTGTTGCTTTTCTATGTTTCCAAGTTTTTCTGAGGATTCGAATGGACAGCAAGGTCCTATGTTTGGTTGAAACTGCAAATTGCAAAGCAGCTTTCTAGTGACGTCTAAATTCAAATGACTATTACATTCTTTCAGAGTTTGTCATTTTCTAAATGTGGTGTGATACTTCTCCAATCACAGACATGACATTGATCAAGAAAGCTGAGCAAGATGCATCCTAACCAATGAGAATCACAGTGTTCCGTCTTTGGGTGCAGATAAAAACTACAAAAGACAGGTCAGTAAAGTAAACATGTTTGTTCTACGTTGACACTCTACAGACAAAATAAAAGACACAGTCAGTTGCAAAACAGGTGATTGCACAGACACACAAAATACAGGTAGCAATGCAGTATACTCTGATGGATGGAACCTGGATGTCACTGAATGCAAAATAGCCTCCTTATTGCTGAGACGATGACCACGGAATGGGATTTCAGATGATGTTCAAATAAAGGTCACAGATATGTCAGAGAGTAGGAGGATACACCAACTCTGAGAGAGAAATCCTCCAAAGGACAGGTTTGTAAAGTTAATCACGTAGTCCTGTTGGCTATGGTGATATTACTATGTGGAGAATGATGCCCAGTTTTAACTACCTCAAAACTTGGAAGTTGCAATAAAAACATCTCTTCTCTTTTACATTTTTAGTTGACTCAGAATCACGTCAAAATTTGTTCATTATAGTTTCGTGATAAGTGACGAATTTTTCCATTGTACATAATATAAGCGTCAAGGCCCTTATATAGCTCATGATTGGGATGAAGTCCAATTTCACCATCCTGATGCATCCCTTGTCCAAAATGGAAGGATTCATTATAGGCAAGAGACTTGGCCATCTGTCACACAGTCGTACATCTTCCAATGGAATGCAGATATTATAGCTCATCAATCTGTAGGGTGGCAGTTTCCCTATCTGCCTGGATGTCGTCTAGTGTCCTATGTTATGTATCAGTGAATTTGCCTCTCATTAAATGTGCTACTTAGGCCTTGTGCTAAGAGTTTTTTCTCTGCCAATGAGTTAAGGTGAGAGCAGGCACTCTCCTGGGATGCGTGAAATTTCTGTTGTCATCAGAGGCTAGGTGAGTTTGGAGTGGAGATTCATAAGGAGGAAATTGTTCTACTGGCAACTTTTGCAAGATGTTCTGCCCTGTTCGATCTTCTGATCAACTGTCTTTCAAGGATGTTTGTTCTATGATTCAAATCTCTGGATAGGACTATCAGATACTGTCAATTCCAAAACTATGTCAGTGACCCAGACACACAAAATACAGGAAGCTATGCTGTATACTCTGAAGGATGGAACCTGGATCCCACTGAATTCACAATAGCCTCCTGTTGGATGAGAGGATGAACAGGATATAAGATGTCAGGTGAAGTTCAAATAAAGGTCAAGAATAGGTCAGAGATCAGGAGGAAACACCAGCTCTGAGAGTGAAACTCAGCACATTCACTGGATAAATTCAAGGGAAAATGCCCACAGAGTGGGACTGAGCATGGAACTTCCTGGTCAGAGTTCATTCTGAGATTGAAGGCTATAAGGCAACATAAGGAGGCATCTGTGTGCCCTCTCTGAATGTCAAGAACAGGGCAGCAAGATTCGACACAGGGGCAGCCTTGTGTGGTTTTTCTGTCTGCTGTTAAAAATTTAGAAACTCTGGAAAGCAAGTTTGGGTTGTACATCACTCCAGTACCTCCATGACTCTTGCCAAACTCGAGGTCAAAGACAAACTTTACTTTGCTGCCTGATTTGTGCATGCATTTATTTTTTGTTCACTGCGTTTGTTGGCATGCATGTTTCACATACAAACAGTATAGTAATTTGCCTTAAGGGTCCTTCTTCGGTTCCTTTTTCATTGAATTCCCGAGTATTTTCTTGTGTTGCTATGAATTAATTATAATTATGTAGATTAGGTCAGTCTGTATTCAGATAGTGCCAAGAATCACGTTCTACCTATTCCCCTGATATCAGGCACAACACATTCCTTGAGGAAGTCAAACATGATACCTGCCTTCCATTACCCCAAGCAGTCTGAAGTCCCCATGTCATAGCACACCATTTTCTCATCTTTTTAGTACATTGTTTCCAGGAACAGTCTGAGCAGGAATGCTTTTGGTTAATGTGCTCAAAGCCCAAGAGAAGATAAATAAAATTCATCCTGAGGAGGATGAACAGTGATGATTACCTTGGTCAATCTGGTGTAACTATGTAAATGTGTTTCTTCTGGTCTCTAGTTCTGCATAACTGGGAACTAGAAGAATGGATAGATAAACTTGAGTTGGAAGATGACATTTGCTGTGGAAAAAAGCTAGTTCTCACTATAGAGGTCACATATTTGCCAAGTGTTGTGGTCTCAGAAGGAAAAGTGTCCTGACTAGAACTTGTTCTGAATGAAACTTTCACAGAGTCCTGTGCCAGATGGCCTACCAGCCAAGGATGGCAGGTCTCAGGTGTGCCCAGCCAATGTGGAAATGTACCTGGCAAAAACCCGATCTGGATAACCATAGGACGGTATGTAGTCCACATAAAAGGATCATGTTTATGATGTGTTTATGGATGCTAAAACTTGGGCAAGTTGCAGTACCACAACTGATTACAGAATACATGTGTGTATGGTTGAAGGAGCACAAAGGTGAGAATAAGAACAAGAGGCTAAAATGATATATGCTCATTTAATTAATTAAATCAGAATTTAATCATCTTCTGAGTTAGTATCACAGAAATCAACATCAATTGCTCTGTTATACTTGTGGGGGATGGCATATACTCCAGAAGGGCTTTCTAGTCCTTCATGTGACCTTAGGCCAGGCAGTGGAAGGGAGAAAGAGGGCAAGGCTTCACATGACAGAAAGAGGACACTGAGAGAAAAATATATGGCATCCTGAGAAAAGTTTTGCTAAAGTGATTAGTGAAGTCTTTATGACTTGCTGTCCTTTGACAGATGATAGGGAAGGCACATAATAAATTTGGCTTTTGCAGCTTCCTTCAAATGAAGAAAGGGAACATTTATGGAACCAGGAATTTCCAGGGAAGGACCGCATGGTCTTGACTATCATTTTACTGGCAAAACAAACAAAAAAAAAAAAAAAAAAAAACATGTTTTTGAGAGGACAATGTTGCTGTTTATACGTTTGCAAATAGTTCTGAGGATCGAATGGACAGCGAGTTCATATGTAGAGTTGAAACTGCAAATTGCAACGCTGCCTTGTAATGACATCCTACGTCAAGTTATTAGGTTCTGTCAGAGTATGTCATTATCTAAATGTGTTGTGGTTCTTTTCCCAACACAGGTATGACATGGATCCAGGAAGCAGAAGAAGATTGCATCCGAACAATCGAAAAGCACAGCGAGCCGCCTTTGGGTATGACGACAACTCCAAAGGACAGGTTTGTAATGTTAATCGCCAATTATCACCTGGAGAATAATGCCCAGTTTTAAAACTACCTCAAAACTTGGAAGTTGCAATGAAAACATTTCATCTCTTTCAAATTTGTATCTCTCCTAGAATCTAATCAAATCATTTTCTATTGTATTTTCTTGATAAGTGACTAATTTTACTTTGTAAAATATGGCTTCAGTCAAGGCTATTATATAGCTCATGATTGGGATAAAGTCCAATTTCACCATTCTGATGCATCCCTTGTCCAAAATGGAAGGTTTCCTTATATGGTAGAGACTTGGCAATCTGTCACACAGTTGTCCATTTGGCAATGGAATGCTGATCTTATAGCTCACCTCTGTGTGTGGTGGCAGTTTCCCTATCTGCCTGGATGTCATGTAGGGTCCTATGGCACCACGTGCAGTTGGGTTTTATGCATCAGTGAATTTGCATCTCATTAAAAATGCTACTCCTGTCCTGTGCCAAGAGTTTTCTACTCTGCCAGTGAGTTAATGTGAGAGCAAGCATTCTGCAGGGATGGGTGAAATTTCTGTTGTCATCAGAGGCTAGTTGAATTTGGAGTGCAGATTCATAAGGAGGAATTTGTTCTACTGGCATCCTTTGCAGGATGTTCTGCCCTGTTTGATCTTCTGATCCACTGATCTACTGTCCTTCAAGGATGTTTGTACTATGATTCGAATCTCTAGATAGCACTAACAGACACTGTCAATTCCAAAACTGTGTGAGTGACCCAGACACACAAAATACAAGAAGCTATTCAGTGTAGCCTGAAGGATGGAACCTCGATCCCATGAATGCACAGTAGCCTCCTGTAGGATGAGACAATGAACAGGGAGTGAGATGATAGATGAAGTTTCAATAAATGTCACGGATAGGTCAGAGAGCAGGAGGAAACAACAGCTCTGAGAGTGAAACTCAGCACATCCACAGGAGAAATTCAAGGAAAACTGCCCTTTAGTCATAGTGGGACTGGGCATGGAACTTGCTGATCAGAGTTCATTCTGAGATTGAGGCCTATGAGTCGAGGTAGTGAGGCATCCACTGTCTGTGTGCCCTCTCTGAATGTCAACAACAGTGGAGCAAGATTTGACACAGGGCCAGCCTTGTGTGGCATTTCTGTCTGCTGCTACAGATTCAGAAACTCCAGAAAGCAAGTGGGGTTGTACATCACTCCTGTACCTCCATAATTCGTGCCAAACTTTATTTTGCTGCCTGCTTTGTGCCTGCATTTATTTTTTCTGCACTGGCTTTGTTGGCATGCATGTTTCACTTACAATCAGTATAGTCATTGGCCATACACATCCTTCTCCGGTTCCTTTTTCATCGAACTCCTGACAATTTTGTTGTGTTGAAGTAAATTATTCATAATTGTGTAGATTATGTCAGTCTGTGTTCAGCTAGTTCCAAGAATCACTTTCTGTCCCATTCCCCTGACATCCAGCCTGATATTCTTTGAGGAAGGAAAACATGATACAGGCCTTCCATTAACCCAATCAGTCTGCACTCCCCATATGATAGCACATCATTTTCTTGTCTTTTTAGTTCATTGCTTCCTAGAAGAGTCTGAGCAGGAATGCATTTGGTGAATGTGCTCAAAGCCCAAGAGTAGATAAATAAAATTCATACTGAGGAGGATGAACAGAGATTATTACCTTGGTCAATCAGGTGTAACTATGTAATTATGTTTCTTCAGGTCTCTAGTTCTACATAATTGGGAACTAGAAGAAAGGATAGATGCACTTGAGCTGGAAGACAACATTAGCCCTGCAAATCCTAGTTCTTCCTATAGACCTCACATATTTGCCGAGTGATGTTTTCTGAAAATGGCAAGTTGAGTTGTGTTCTCAGGAAGGGAAAGTGTCCTTACTAAAACTTGTTCCTAATGACGTTCACAGAGTCCTCTGCCACGTGGCCTACCAGCCAAAGATGGCAGGTCTCAGGTGCTGCCAGCCAATATGGAAATACTCCTGGGAACAACCCGATCTCCATAACTATAGGACGGTATGTAGACACTTAAAAATCATCATGTCTACAATGTGTTTATGGATGCTAAAACTTGGGCAAATTGCAGCAGCACAACTGATTACATAATACATGTGTTTGGTGCTGAAGGAGCTTAAAGGTGAGATTAGAATGACAGGCTAAAATGAATATATGTTCAGGGGAAACTCCATATTTAATCACCTCCTGAGTTAGTATCACAGAAATCAACATCAATTGCTCGGTTATACTTGTGGGGGATGGCATATACTGCAGATAGGGTTACTAGTCCTTCATGTGACCTTAGACCAGGCAGATAGCAGGGAGAAAGAGAGCAAGGCTTCACATGACAGAAAGAAGACACTGAGAGAAAAATATATGACATCCTGAGAAAATTTTTGCTAAAGTGATTAGTGAAGTCTTCACGACTTGCTGCCCTTTGACAGATGAGAAGTCAGGCACATAAAAGATTTGGCATTGGCAGCTTCCTTCAAATGAAGAAAGGGAACATTTATGGAATCAGGAATTTCCAGGGAAGGAGCACACGGTCTTCTTAACAACAGGGGAGCAAGATTCTACACAGGCGCAGCCTTGTGTGGTTTTTCTGTCTGCTGTTACAAATTCAGAAACTCCAGAAAGCAAATTTGGGTTGTACATCACTCTGGTATCTCCATTATCCATGCCAAACTTGAGGTCAAAGACAAACTTTACTTGGCTGCCTGTTTTGTGCATGCATTTATTTTTTTCTCCTCTGGGTTTGTTGGCATGCATGTTTCCCATACAAGCAAATAATCTCTGAGAATGAGAACCATTTTCTAATGAAATGATAGGGTACCATGTCATGATGCATAGTCATCCAAGTATTTGCAAACATTACATAATATTTAACTTCTCTGCCCCATTAACCAGGATTTAAGTGTCTTCAAAAATGTTATTTACTTGTTCTTATGATTTTCTATGTAGGAAAATTTCTTTATACACAACTTTGATGGCATTGGAATGTAACACTTGTCTGTTGTGGGCTAGAGGAGTGCTCACACACTGAGCTAGGTCCTTAGCATAGTGCCTCAATTTGAACACAAAGAGCATGACAATTTTATGAAAGTTATACTAACTTCTATCATTCTCTAAATTCCATTATTCACTATCTGATTCTCAGTGTTGTGTTCATATAAGAAATTATAAAACAAATAGCTTAAGTAAAAAACAATTTCAGAAATCAGGTTTTGGGCTTTTGAATCACTTAGACAGCTTTCATCTTATAAATGGACAGAATTTGTTTTAAAGTAAGCAATCAAAGTTTCTTTGAGATCTCACTCATCTTGAGTGACCTCTTTGGATAAAGAGCCTGACATTGTTACTCTGAGTCCTTTCTCAACACAGAAGCAAGCAGAGTTTCCTCCTTATCCTCAGGAAACTTCCATGCCATTACTGGGCTCTAGGAATTGTGTCTCTTTATTAACTTCTTCTGTTGTTAATTCTTGCCCCAGGAAGATTTGTTTAAGGACAATTTTGAAACTATTTTTGAAGTCCAGGCACTAGTGGCACATATCTTTAATCCTGTCACAGAGGACACTGAGTTTGAGGAAAGCCTGGTCCACAGAGCAAGTTTCAGGACATTCCATGATGTTGTCATAATTAATAATATCATTTGTTCAGGTAAAATATGCATCAGCCACATAAATATCTTAGACATGTGCATGTTCTGACAGAAAGAAGAATGTGTCGCTTATTCCTGTAACAAAGGATTAAAAACCTTTGTTACTCTGTTGGTTTGGGACTCTTGAGATGAGGTCTCTGGACACTTTCATTAGAAGCAAACATGAATCCAAAATGCAATGAGAATGCTGTGACGGGAAACAAGAGTTTATGAGACCAAAGTGTTTCTTACCAGGTTTGCAGAGGACTAGAATTCTTGTGAAACTGTAAGAAGGGTCTGAACATTGCAATGCTGAGAAACATGATAGTGCACAAGGGGTTTATAGTAGAGAAGGCTTTAGTTACACAGGACAGAGTTAGGTCGAATTTTTAAAGTTTTCAATCGTGCAATATTGTAAACACTGTTTAATGTCCCAATGTGTTTTTGGTTTGTATTTGTTTGATTGTTTTGTGCAGGGTGCAGAGAAAGAAACACTGTTTAATAGTCATTGTAAACCTAATTATGTGGCATGTAGAGTTCAACACCTATTAGCATCAGTAATTGAAAGCACTATGAATCTTTTCCTACAAACATATTTTATAACAAGAAAACTAATGTTGTATACAAATGGCAAATCATTATTTGCCAGTGAAGTATATCACATTAGAATGGAAAGGCGATGGCTTTCTTCACACAAATCTTTCTATATTTCTGGTAAATATCTCCACAGTTATTCACCATAAAAAAGTAAAAATAGGAATTCTAGTACATAAAGTACCACATTGGGCCAAATTTTATTTTGCTTTCTTTCTCCTTTGAACCTTGGAGATAATTTACAAATGTGAACTCTGTGCTTTCAAGATTCCTAATTCCGTTAATATATGTTCAGTTCCACACACATGGTGTAGACATTTATTATGAAAAATGTATTTTCTCCATGGTGTAGATATTTAATACATAAACGGTTTTTTCTCAACAGTTGAAATACTTTAATCATTTTTCTGTCATTGTAGAACAACCCTCAGATAAGGGATTAAGTGGAATTTGGAAGACATTTTGGAGTTCCTACTGAAAAAAGGAATCAAGCTTTACTTAAGTGACACATTTAGATGCAGTCCATTATGCTAAGAGTGTAAAGTTCAAAGTGTAAGTATACATATATGAGTGCTAGGTATCATTAAATTTAGGTATAAAATAATTACAACTCTTGTTATTTTACCTGCTTGAGAGTTCAGTTCTCAGTTGTACTGGTTTTGAAATAGAAGTATTTGAGTCAACTCCACCTGCCAAGGAACAAGCAAAAAGAGTTATTAGTAAGAAGTAGCAACACAGGAGGAAATTGTATCTCAGGGTGATGATATTTATGGTGCTGTAGGGCCTTAGTGTGTCTGGCAGACTCCTCAGCAATGCAAGAGACTTTAAACTGTCCAACTGTATTGGCAGTTTGTCAGTCACTTTTCTCTGTGTCCTGCACAATGTCTGGCAGACACTTCCATGAAGAAGGAATCCTGTAGCACTGTCCATCTTGTATTATCAGTTACTTTCCTGTGGGTCCTGCATGTCAAGTTTATACAGTATAAAGTAAAACTGTCCAGACAAGAGCAGTTTCTTGCCCAAATGGCTAGTCTTGCTATATTGGAAGTAAACTCCACAATGAGTTTATTCAATGTCCATCTTTCTTTGTGACAAAGATGATGTTGCCAGGAGCAGTTAAGTCTTATGGTCAAGAAAAAGCCCTAAACAAATTTAAATGCCGTATTCTTTAGGTCTTTGAAAGTTTTGAATAATGCCTACCCATTTGAAATATATCTCTATACATTTATAAAAATGTAACTATAAATTTGAATATTCTACGTAACTATCTAAAATTGGTATTTAATTAGACATTACATTTTTAAATGAGCTACATAAAGACAATACTTAAAGAAGAAGGGAACACACATAATCACAAAATTGACCTTAAATTTGTATCAATAAATGAAAATGCATTCCAAAAGAGAGAAACAGAGCATTCATCTCTATACCATAATCCCCTTTTAACCTTTAAAAAGAGATTGGTTATGATCACTAACCATATATTAACAAACCCATTTAAATGAAAACAAACATTTATAGACAATATTTGGTAATTTGGGTATCATTGATTCCAAACTTTTACCTGCTGGTTGTTATTCCTGTAATACCATGGGAATCCTAAGAAGAGGAAGAAATCCTGACTGTAGTGGTCTGCAAGGCTGCCTTGTACCAGCTGTTTTGAATGTTGGATCACCTGGGACCCTGTTTCAGGGGTTCGAGCTTGATCAAACCATGTTAGTCTGTGAGGAATCCACAGTTTTCATTATCTGTGGAAACAAAAATAGAAATTAATTTCCCTAGTAACCTGTACTTAGACTTAAATTTGGAAGTCCAAGCAATTTTTTAAATGTATAGGTTGTAATAATTTTACAGCATTGATAATTGAATGTATTTTAGCAGCTGTAGCTCTTTCCTCTGCAAATAATCAATTTAAAAATTGCATTATAGTATGCAATATCCACACTCTGTATATTTTCAATTTTTTTCTTTTATTATTTTATTTTATATAACAAAGTCCAATTAAATGAAAACAAACATTTATACACAATATGTGGGAATTTGGGCATCGTTCTTTCCAAACTACTTCCTGCTGGTAAGGGATGCTGTCATGGGGGATTCGAGGAAGATTCAGAAATCCTGGCTGTAGTCTGTAGGGCTGCTTTGTCCAGCTGTTTTGAATGTAGGATCACCTTGTACTCTGTTTCAGTCAGTCTGGCGTGATCAAACCACATTAGTCTGGAAGGAATCCACATCTTTTCATTTTCTGTCTAAACAAAAATTGCATTATAGTATACAATATCCAGACTCTCTGTATTTTCCATTTTTACATGGCTTTCTTTATTACTCTACTTCTTTTCATTTTAATTTTTTGTTTCTGAGACACTGACTGAACACTGCCCAGTCAGTTTTTATTTTTTAACCAAATATCCTTTTTATTTTCTCTTGCAAGCTTATGGACATTTTTAAACACACTGTAAAGTCCTTTTAGGCTTTACTTCATCTGAATCAGTTATTACTCTATGTCTCTACCTTTTTTCTAGCCACAAGTCTTGTATCTGCTAAACAGCATTGCGAAAATTGAAGCAGCACCTGTTTTAGCCACTTGTTTTACCAAAATGGCAGCGATACATTTACCAACAGCATTGATAGCTGTGCTCTAGAATTGGTCTATGCTGCCGCCTTGGAGCTGTGGTCACTGCTACTGCCAGCTGTCCTACACATCACTCAATTTCAAGCAGGGCCTCTTAACAGTGCACTTCTCTTTTGTTTGTGTGTTTTGTTAATGCTGAGTCAGGAAACATTTCTTAAAAGAGTCATGTGAGTCTCTGCTTGTCTCTAGCAAAACAGAGCCTGTCCAAGAAAAATGCTGCTACCAAGAAGACTTGCTTGTCTCTGTTCTTTTGTTTCTAAAAACCCTTCTTAAGCTCTTGTCAAGTTTTAAGTGGAAATTATTAGTACACTTGTTGCAGGGAGCATTTTGCTATAAGCACTTTCCCGCCAGCTTGGTCACAGAGCTGCTTCAGCCCCAGATAACACACAGAGATGCTCTATTAGATATAAAGCTGTTGGCCTGTTCCTCACATTTCTTATTGGCTAGCTCTGTCTTAAATATTAACCCATATCTATCAAAGTGTTTCCTGGTGCTCTCATCTTACCGGAGAATGGGTCTGGACATATTACTTCTCTCATGTCCTACATAAACTGCCATACAAAAATATTTATAATTAGCATGTTGGGATGACAAGCCTTCTGCTTATGTTCAGACCCCAGAACATTTATTGTAGTGAGTAAGTTTTATATTCTAAAGTATTTAATATGGTATATATTTCTGTAGTAGTCACACGAAACTGCATTGGAATATTTACTCATTTATTTATATATTTATTTATGTGTGAGTATTTTCCTGTATGTATGCATGTACACCATGTGCCTGTCTGGTGCTTGTGGGAGTCATAAAATGGTGCTATATCTCTTGGAACTGTAGCTATGGATGGTTGGAAAACCCAGCATAGGTTCTGGAAAGTGAACTCAGGACCCTTCCAAGAGCAACAAGGGCTCTTAACTTCTAAGTCATCTTTTCAGCCTCAACCACACATTATACATCTATAAAAAAATTTATTTCACATTAACTAAGAATGCATCGCAGTAAGTGACCATGATTACTTTGTCATAAATGTAACAGAAAACATGATTTGTGTTAGTAAACAAGATACAGTATTCAATCATTTTATGATTTCTTTCCTATGTATGTAATTTAAGTGCCTTTTTGTTTTTATACATTTTAATTAAAGTATAATAAGATAAATTTCCCTGTCTTCACTCCAGCACACCCACAATCCAGCCTCTTCCGGGTCCCTCAAGTCAAACGGCTAGTCAATTTTCCCCTATAATTTTCATTAAAAGTGGGCTTGTGCACAGAGCACACCCCTCACAGACACTTGTACAAACACACACACACACACACACACACAAACCTGTGTGTGTGTATTCAGTTTTGCTCTTTGTGTTTATATGGTTTCAGCGCTGACTACAATTTCATTGATCAATTAGGGGGCTTGTCCATGATCATGCTAACTCTTCCTGTCTCAGCAGTCACTAGTTTGCTATAGTTACTTATCCAGGAGCATGACCCTCTTGAGAGTGGCCCACTTCTTTGTTGGAATGACATTTGTTACTGCCTTTATTTGTTTATTGTTCATATAGCCATTTCTATGAGACATTGTTTCAAAGCAGATGGCCAGATTTACAGGCTTTCTACCTGCCACTTCTATGATTTCCCCCGAATCATAGATGCTGGAGTGGTGATGTAGGGGAAACCGTTGGGACTAGGATCCATTCATTCTGTTGATTTGTGCTCTGTGTCTCCTTGTCGATTTGTGGTGATAATCCCTTTTGCTATAAAGAAACACTTCTGTGATGATGGGATCTGTTGTTCATGTTTGTCTTCTTTAAAAAAAAATCAGCTCTCACATTTACTGTATTCATGGATTCTTTGTAGTGTTTTCTTTGTATCTAGTTCATTCATCTCTACTTTAAGTTTTATCATTTGTTGCCATGCACTGTTTGCTGGTTTGGTTCTTGGTTTTCCAAATTCTTGAGTTGCATCATCAATTCACTTATGTTTCTTTGTGATATTTAATGTAGACACTTAAGGCTATGAATTGCCCTCGTAAACAGTCACCAAGGTTATGTTGTGTTGTGTTTCATTTTCATTCAGGCAAGTATTATTTTCCTTCCTTGATTTCCTCTCTGACTAATTCAATAATGAATTGCTTCAACTCTAGGAGTTTATATGCATACTATAGTTTTATTTGTTGTCAAGTAACTTTTATTACACAGTAGTCAGATAGGATACAAGGCATTATTTCAATTTTCTCAGGTTTTCTTTCTGTCCCATCATAGGCTCTAGTTTAGAGGAACTTCTCTGTGCTTCTGAGTATTATGTATGTTCTTTGGTGTTTGGGCAGAATAAGATTTTAATTAACTATTAGATCCATTTAATGACAATGTCATTTGTTCTGAGGTTTATTGGATCATTTTTTGGCCACATGACTTACCTATTTAAAAAAAATTGACCTTTTTAAACCACTTAATATTTTGATGTTAGTTTTCATGTATGACTTAATTCTACCAAACAGATGCTTGCGAAGTGGCATCAGATTTTGGTGCATGTATGTTAAGTATTGTTATATTTTTTTGATTAACTAATACTTTGATCACTATGATTTGACTTTTTTTTTTTTTTGCTTCTTCTGATTCATTTAGTTGGAAGTCTATTTCTCATATATTAAGATAGCAATAACTCTTTGATTCCTGCCATTATTGTTTACAATACCTTCTCTGTCCTTTCATTGTAAGATGGTGCCTGACATTAAAACTAAAATGCTTTTGACAACATAAAGTTACATTTAGTGTCTTAGTCCATTTAGGTGGTTTTTGTCTTTTGATTGGAGTGTTGAGGCCATTAATATTTGGAGCCATTATCAATATGTATGTATGGATTTCAGCCTTTTTTCTAGCTATTTCATCTTGTTAGCTGTGCTTTTTATTTCATCAAAATTTAGCTTTATTTTTTTTTCTAAAAATCTTTTTATACTTATTCTTCTGTTCGGTTAAAGTATTCCAGTCAGCATTCTGTTCAGAGTTTTTGTTTCATATGACAATTAGATAATGTTTGTATCATGGAAAGGTATGCTTTCTCCTTCAGAGACAGCAGACAGTTTTGCTGTACATAGAGGTATCAGTTGGCATGTTCTTCAGTATTTGAAGTGCATTGCTTCAGACTCTTCTGACTTTCAGAGTTCACTTGAGCAATCAGCGGTTACTCTGACAGCTTTTCATTTCTACGTGATTTGTGTGACTTTTCTTTTCTCTTGAAGCTTCCATTATTTTTCCTTGTCCAGTATATTAGGTGATTTAACTATCATGTACTTTGTGATGTGTCTTTTCAGGTCTGGTCTTGTCATATTTACGATTGCTTCTTGAATCTTTATGTGTACATCCTTCTTTTCATGGGTAAAGTTTTCCTCAGTGATCTGGTTGCAAATCTGGTCTGTGCTATTGACCTAGAATTATTCTCCTGTATGTATGCCTATAATTTGAAGATATGATGGTGTGTGATTTCCTAGCCTGTCCTTTACTTTGCCTATTATTTTTCATATTGTCTGTTAAATTCATCTACATCTTCTACTTTGTCATCACATCCTGATATTCTGTCTTTTCTTTGCTTCATTATATTGTTAAGGCTTTACTGTGAGCTTTCTAACTGGATATTAAAGTTTTCAATTTTCATCTTTGTTGTAGCCATTGCTCTTAATCTAGGCCTCTAGGTATAGAGATGCCCCCACTGGGCAATTGTGGGGGAATAAGGGTACAAAATGATATACTCAGCTAATATGGCTCAAAAACAAGGTTCACAACCTTGGTTCAAAAATAGGCTTGTGTTTTTGCAGAGAAAATAAAAAATCAACTTCCCCAGTAAAGGTAACTAAAAACATGGAGACCATGCCACCTGCTGGTCTAAAGCAAATCATGTGAACTTGGTGATAGAAGATAGAAGGAAAGGGGTGGGAAACAGAAGAGACTTACTGAACAAAGGTGACTCAAAAACAAAGAGGTTTTAAGCTTCGATTTGTATCTGTGGGTTTCCAGATATCTGTTGTTTAGAGGAAAGGGAAAAAAGGGACACTCAGAAAAAGTGACTCAAAAACCTGAAATAGCTGGATTTTGTATTCAAACTCTCCATTTAGGAAAATACACTCATAAAATGTTACTGAGATGTTTTCTTACAAGGTAATTGCTTCTTGTTCTCCTGCATGGTAGTGCTGGAGTTGTTAAATGTATAATTAAAAATTATTCCCTTTATCTGTGAGACACTGAAGCCAAGGTTCCATGATTCAAAGGAAGGTGCTCTGTGTATCTGATAATAATGTGGTCCATTTTTTAATTTTTTCACCAAAGATGAGTCAAATATTCTCCATTTTATAAAATATTTTCTATCTTCATATATCTGATTCATCAAAAGGATGGCTAAAAATGGTAGCATGTTTTACAATACAGGAGCAACTTGAGCTTCCAGTGTTGCCAACAGACTCTTGAGCAACAAAAGTATTCTGTAGAAGTCATACTTTTCAAAACTGTCATCAAGACTGTCACATGATTTTTTTCCAAGTGCAATAACATTAGAATGATAATATTACAGGCAGAGAACAAATAACCTTATTCTTTGGAGGAAACATGTGTAACCAGTTTAGCCATGCCTGATTTATATTCTGTCTTTGCTGTGTGGATTTGATATCTGTTATGTTACATGTTAAACATGAAGTCACCCATACACCAGAGAATACTTAACTATTTTTTCTTATGTGTCAACACTGTCTTGTAGTTTGCCTGAAATCCTATCTATACCACAATAGTTTGTCTTAGCTTCTTGCAGTTGCTATTAGTCAGTACAAAGATACATCCTACTACAACCTAAGATCAGGAAAAACCTCACTTAACTGTGAGTATAATGACATACATTTGAAATGAACAAAAGGAGAGACATTATTTTTCCCTGAATAAATATCTATTCTGCCTACCTGTTTTCCCCAATCCTTATCTTTCCCCGATATCTGATGTCAGAATGGATCCAGATTGGCACTGGCTCTGGGGAAATTAGGTCACACCCAGCCTGCTTCCCTGACCCCAGGCTTTCAGCAGCACTCCAGTGCCCCCAAGTTCTGTGGTCTCCTTGCTCTAAGTGCTCACAGGTGCCTGTGTTGCCAAAAGCTGCCTGCAGCTGCCAAGTCTGTGCTTTCCCCACCCTCTTTCACCACCACCACCAGCAGATGCTCTGACCGCAGCCTCCCAAAGCTGTTAGGGGCACTATACTGCCTGCTCTGAGAATTAAGCCTCTAGCAGGTACAGATAATTGTTATGCCAGGGAACAAGGAGGCAGAGCACTGGGTGGGATTGCAGCCTTCCTGTAGCTGGCACAGGTCTGCACTGCAGTTTGGTGCCTATTACACCACTGCCGTCCCTCTCAACCCCCACGTTGTGCTGTGTCTGTGCACAGAGCAGTCTCTGCTTCTACAGTCCCAGTCATTTACACGAAGCTTCATTTCACTCTTCCATCTAATAACATTTGTAGACTTTAACAGGCAGGTAGGAGTTATCCTCTGCTAACACATACCATTTGGTGATACACTTGTGCCACCAACTGGCCATATGTAATTACTGCAGGTTTAGATTGCAACCAAACAGGATCCTGCACCAACTACTCTGCAGGCTGGAATCTTTCATCTGATACAGGACAAAAGCATCCTGATGCGGTAATTGCAACATCCTTCACAATTTAAGCCTATAAATTAAATGAGATCAATTGTTGCATACCAATGGCAGATAATCTTATGATTCAGGACGTTGGGAGTCTTTTGTTTTCATATATGGGAGGAATTTTAGCAGAAGAAAACCATGATTTCACCAGTGTATACATTTTTCTGATGATAGCAATGGGTGTCATGGTCAATACAGTACTTTTAAAATGTATTTAATTTTTCTCATTTTACATATCAATCCCAGGACACACTCCTTCCCTCCCTCTCTCTCTTCCTCCCTCCCATACCGCTAGACAACCCTCCTGTCTCATACCCACCCAACATCACATGTAGAGTGATGCCTTCCTGGAAGCGTCATCTAAATATGTGAAGTCATTTGGACTAGGGACTAGGCCCTCCCTCCTGCCTCTAGGTTATTGGAATGTCCCTCCATGTGGAACGTGCTCCCAAAATCTTTTTTGTGCACCAAGGATACACCCTGGGTCCACAGTCAGAGGTCCTTTAGATTGCCGAGGCCTTCTGTCTGAGACCCATGTTTATGTTGAATCAATGCTAGATTCCCAACTATCAGTCTGTAAGCCCATTAGCTACTCTTTGTTCAGGTCAGCTTTCTCTGTGGGATTCTGCAGCCGGAGCTTGGCCTCCCTCTTTTCACCTGGATCCCAGTTTGGCTCAGTGTTTAGATGCAAGTGTCTGCTTCTGTTTCTATCAGCTATAGATTAGGTCCCTATGATGGTGGGTAAGTTAGTCATCAATATCATTATAGGGAAGGGTATTTATGGTATCCTTTGAAATATTGCTCATATTGTTAGTTGGTGTCAATCTTGTAGGTCTCTGAACATTTCTCCAGTCATTTTCTCTGGAAACTTATAATGGCTCCCTCTTTTATGCTCTCTCTCCCTATTTCTTTTTCTCTTGTCTTTTCCTCCCCTGACTCTACCTTCCTAGTCCCACGTGCTTTCCTCTACCCCTGTTCTCTTTCTCCTAGCCCCCCTCCAATCACTGCCTCCAACACTACCAAAATGCTCAAGAGATATTGCTCCTTTCCCTTTCTGTGTAGGACCATGTATGAGGCTCTTAGAATCCTCCTTGTATGTTAGCTTCTGGGCCAGTGTGAATTATAGACTGTTGATGCTTTGCTCTATGTCTAAAATCCATATATGAGTGAGTACATACCATGTTCCTATTTTTGTGACTAGGTTACCTCATTCAGGATAGTTTCTTCAAGTTACATCTATGTGTCAGCGTATTTCAAGATTCCATTGTTTTTTGTTTTGTTTTTATTTGTATTTTTTTTTCTGCAGAGTACTGTTCCATTTTGGAAATGTGCCACATCTTCTTTTTCTATTTTTCAGTTGAGGGGCATCTAGGTTGCTTCCAGGTTCTTGCTATTACAAATAATGCTACTAGGAACATACTTGAACAGATGTCCTTATTGCATGGATGTGGATCATTTGGGTATGTGCCTAAGAGTGGAATTGTTGCATCCTCTGGTAGACTGATTCCCATTTTCCTGAGGAACCACCATACTGATCTCCAAAATGGCTGTACATGTTTGCATTCCCTCTGGCAGCAGAGGAGTGTTTCCCTTTCTCCACATCCTCTCCAGCATAAGTTGTCATGGGTGTTCCTAATTTTAGCCATTCTGGCAGGAGTAAGATGATATCTCAGAGTTGTTTTGATTTACACTTCCCTGATAGCAAAGGATGTTGAGAACTTTCCTAAGTGTTTTTCAGCCTTCTTGATTTCCTCTATTGAGAATTCTCTCCTCAGTTCTGTACCCCATTTTTTAATAGGGCAATTTGGTGTTTTGTTGACTAGTTTCTGGAGTTCTTTGTATAATTTGGAGATCAGCCCTCTGTGAGACGTAGGATGGGTGAAGACCTCTTCCCAGTCTGTGGGCTGATGTTTGGTCTTGTCATCTGTGTCCTTTGCCTTACAGAAGCTTCTCAGTCTGAGGAGATCCCATTTATTAATTGTTGATCTCACTGTCTGTGCTACTGGAGTTATGTTTAGGAAGCAGTCTCCTGTACCAATTTGTTCAAGACTATGTCCCACTTTCTCAGAGGTTCGGCTGGATTTATGTTGAGGTCTTTGGATCATTTGGATTAGAGGTTGTGCATGGCGATAGTCATGGGTCTATCTGCAGTCTTCTACACACATCCCCCAGTTGCACAAGGAGGAATCTAAGAGATGCATACAAGGTCCCTCACAGAAGGAGAAAGTAACAAGATCTCCTGAGCACATTCAGAGTGGGGAAGGGGCAGTGACTAGGGTGGGAGCTAGGCAAAAGAGAAGGGGAGGAGAGGAAAGCCCTTGGGACTAGGAAGATTGAGTCAGGGGAGGAATAGATGAGAGAAAAAAGAGATACCATAAACAAGTGAGCCATTATAGGTTTGAAGAGCAAAATGACTCTAGAGAAGTGTTCAGAGACCTACAAGACTGACATCAACTAACAATTTGAGCAACATTTTAAAGGCTACCATAAATGACCTTCCCTGATAATGAGATTGATGTCTAACTTATCCACCATCATAGAGCCCTCATCTACAGCTGATAGAAACAGAAGCAGACACCCACAGGAAAGCACTGAGCCAAACTTGAATCAAGATGCAAAGAGGGAGGACAAGACCAAGTTACAGAAACACACAAAGACAGCTGACCTCAACAAGGAGGAAGAAATGGGTCCCCAGACTGCTAGCTGGGAATCCAGCATGGGACTGACTCAGACCCCCTGAACATGGGTCTCAGTTAGAAAGCATGGGAAGACTAAAGGACCTCTGACAGTGGAACCAGATCATATCTCTGGTGCTCAAATGGATTTTGGGAGCACATTCCCAAGGAGGGATACTTCCTTAAACTAGAGGCAGGAGGGAGGGTCTAATCCCTATTCAAAATGACTTGACAGGTATTGTAAACTACTACTGGAAGGCATCACATCCTGTGAGTGGCAGAATGAGATGGGAAGGGGGTTGGGGAACATTGGAGGGACAGATACAGGAAGGGAAGGATAGCTTACCCCCCCTACCCTGTGCCCTACGCCACCCACGATCCTGCCGCTCTGGTTGAGCACTGGGACGGATGGTGGAGCCAACAGTCCATCCTACTTCAGAGACTTCTCTGAGCAACTCTGAAGAAAGGAGACCTGACTATGCACCCAGGACCTCCTGTAATTTCCACTTGCTTGGTCTGTGACCCCGCCTCCAGTCCTCTGCTGGAGTCCCAGGCCCCTCCCAGAGATCCTCCTATCTCTGTGGTTCCATGCTGAGTTCCTGAGGGCAAGATCCTTGACCCCCAAAACCGGGCCTCTGCCAAAGAAAGAGGTCTCAGCTGGAGAGCTTCAGTTTCCATTGAGATCCCACTATCCTGCAAAACCTTCTCAAGTTCCAGCTCAGGCCCAGCCTTCTTCCGCCAGCTATTGGCAAGAGCTATTGGCCAGAGGACCACTGTGAGTAACTGATGGCATCTTCTTCTTGATCCTCATCCTTAACCCCATCCCTGGGTCCCTGTCTGCAGACAAACATCCTAGAGAGCTTGGACCACACAGAGCTACAGATATTGAATCTCAGACCACATAAGCCTATCGGGGAAGTACCATAGAGAGAGGGGGGAGACCCCACCAAACCTACTGGAAGAAGCTATGGGAAGAAGGCAATACAAGAGAACACCTAACAACAGAAAGACAAGCATGACACCACCAGAATCTAAGGAATCTACACCAACTAGAATGGAACACAACAACAAAGCCGAGGAAGCAGAAGGGTATGACTTAAAAATTACCATCACAAAAATGATAGAGGCCCTCAAAGAAGATGTGAGAAAATCCCTTAAAGAAATGGAGGAAAAAACAAACAAAAAAGTAGAAGAAGTGAACAAATTCCTTAAGGAAAGTACAGAAAGCCAAGAAAAAACAATTAATCAGGTGAAGGAAACAGTTCAAGACTTGAAAACTGAAATAGAGAAAATAAAGACAACACAAACAGAAGGAATGCTGGAAATTGAAAAGCTGGGCAAAAATCGCCAACTATGAACACAAGCATAACCAACAGAATTCAAGAGATGGAAGAGAGAATCTCAGGCGCAGAAGATAAACTAGAAAAAATAGATTCATCGACCAAAGAAAATCATAAATCCAACAAATCCTTAACACAAAACATCCAGGAAATGTGGTACACCATGAAAAGGCCAAACCTAAGAATAATAGGCATAGATGAAGGTGAGGAAGCCCAGCTCAAAGGTGACGAAAACATATTCAACAAAATCATCGAGGAAAACTTTCCAAATCTGAAGAAGGACATGCCCATGAATGTACAAGAAGCATACCCAACCCCAAATAGGCTGGGCCAAAGAAAAAAGACCCCTCGACATATAATAATCAAAACACCTAGCATACAGAATAAAGAAAGAATATTAAGAGCAGCGAAGGAAAAAGGACAGGTAACATATAAAGGCAGACCTATCAAAATTACACCTGACTTCTCCATGGAAACTCTCAAGGCCAGAAGGTCCTGGATAGATGTTCTAACAGTATTAAGAGAACACGGATGCAAGCCTAGGCTACTATATCCAGCAAAACTCTCAATCACTATAGACGGAGAGAACAAGATATTTAATGACAAAACCAGATTTTCCCAATACGTATCTACAAATCCGGCCCTACAGAAATTATTGGAAGGAAAACTCCAACCCAAGGAAGGTAGCTACACCCACAAAAATGGAGGCAACAGATGATCCAACTACACCAGAAACCAAGGGTGAAGCAGAATTAATATATTCACAATACCACTGCCAACAACAAACCTAAATCAAACAAGCATCCACAATCAATGGTCCTTACTCACCCTCAACATTAATGGTCTTAACTCCCTTATAAAAAGACACAGGCTAACAGAATGGATACGAAGACAGAATCCATCCTTCTGCTGCATACAAGAAACACATCTAAGCTTCAAAGATAGACATTACCTCAGGGTAAAGGGTTGGGAAAAGATTTTCCAATCAGATGGAACTAAGAAGCAAGCAGGCATAGCTATCCTAATATCTAACAAGTTAGACTTCAAACCAAAATTAATCAAAAGAGATGAAGATGGTCATTTCATATTCATCGCAGGAGAAATCCACACAAAGTCTCAGTTCTGAACATCTATGCCCCAACACAAAGTCACCCACATTCATAAAAGAAACACTACTAAAACTCAAAGCTCATATAAAACCTCACACACTTATAGTGGGAGACTTCAATACACCACTCTCATAACTAGACTGGACCACAAATCAGAAACTCAACAAAGAAACAAAACAACTAACAGAAGTTATGTCTCAACTGGGGTTAACAGACATCTATAGAACATTCCATCCAAAGACAAAAGAATATACCTTCTTCTCTGCTCCACATGGAACCCTCTCTAAAATCGACCACATACTAGGTGACATAACAAACCTCAATGGATACAAGAGAATAGGAATAGTCCCCTGTATCTTATCGGACCACCATGCTTTAAAATTGTCAATTTCCTTTTCAAACCTATGTGGCTCCCTCTATTATTGTACCTCTCTCCTTTTTCTCTCTTGTGTATTCCTTCCCTAACGAGGTCTTCCTAGTCCCACATTCCCTCCTTTCCTCACCATCTCCATCTCCTAACTCCCTCTCCACTCCCCCACTCCCTATATGCTATGGGGACCGTGTTCCTTTCTCCTTCTGTCATCTGTCATCATAGAGCCCTCATCTATTTATTAGCTGAAGGAAACAGAAGCAGCTAAACACTGAACCAACCTCCTTGAATGCATTTGCAGAGAGGGAGGTGTGAGAAGAAATTGGCGGCAAGACCAGGCTACAAAAACCCACACAGACATCTGACTTGATCAAGGGGGAGCTAATGAAAGCCAGGACTGATGGCTGGGAAACTAGCATTAGACCAACTCAGACCCCTTGGACATGGTTCTCAATTAGAAGGCCTGGGCAGTCAAAGGGACCTCTGACAGTGGAACCAGGATGTATCCCTGGTGCTTGAAATGACTTTCCCCATGGAGGGATACTCCCTTAGCCTAGAGGCTGGAGGGAGGGCCTAGTCCCTACTGCAAATGACTTGACAGATTTTGTCCTGGAAGACATCACCCTCCCTGTGGAGTGAGAGGAAAGGGATGGGAGACTAGACCTGTTATGGAAGGAATGGAGAAAAGGAGGAAAAGTGAACTGGAATTGATATGTTTAATAAGAAAATATAAAAAAATATAGCAACAATGAAAATTGAGAACATAAATTTAACAGTGACCCTGAGGTGTTTTGATATAACAAAATGACATTAAGGATTTTTAATTGTTTTTTAAAACGGTTTTGATAATGTTATATTTATATGGTTACAGGATATTTGTGCTTATGTTATATGGTTAAAGTTTGGACTTAAATCAAAGTGCTAAAATGTAAGATCATAGCCATAAGCTCCATATGCAAAACAGAAAGTTGTGATGTTCATTTCTTATGATACAGTAGGGCAATGCATCCTTGTTTTTGCTAAATTTGGTATGCTTAAGCTATTTAGATAAACTGAGTCACATATATTTTCATGTTTTGATAAAAGGAGCTTCAATTTAAAATCATTATTTTTAAAGCTAAACCAGACAATAATAAGTGCCGTGCTCAGACTGCCAGAGTTCCGAGCTTGACAGAGGGTGCTGAGATTGAAACACATAACAGATCGCCAAGAGAAGTGAAGATGAAGCTGCTGCTGACATTTATTACAGAGAGTAATGGGCTTTTATACCCAAGCCGGGGTATGGGCTAAGCATATGAGGAATTCATACATCACGCACACCTGGGGTCAAGGTATGGGCACTGTAGACTGGGAGTTCTGAAGAAAACCTTGTTTACTCAACCTTGTTTGTGTGGAAGTTCTACAGCTGGATAGGGAGAAGAGAGCTACAAGGGACAAGTACTTAAATTTCCCAACAATAAATTTCTAGTTTAATAAAAGGTGCTAACCTATTATAAGATGTTAAAAAATATAAGTACAAATGATTAATAATGGGGATACAACTTACTCAGTCCCCAGTATATGTTTTTAAAGGTTAAGCTTAAACAAGAAACTAAAAAAAGTTGTCTATTCAGATCTACCTAGGCAGACTTATAATACTACAGAGATCTGTAGAATATGGCATTTAAAATGTTAACTAAATAGCTTATAATATCAGACAGAGAATCCCAGATCCTGACAGTGACTGAAGATATCTAAAGAAGATTATATTATGGGGCACCAAGGATGGTGACATCACTGACTAGTGACCAAGATGCTCAAATGTGATGCCTGCTGCCAGGCAGGACCCGGGTCAGAACATGGACAGTCTGCAGGCACTGGAAAATTCACTGCTCCACCTTTGCCCAGACAAAATATGGTCAGTCTTTTCCATGTCCCTCATTCACAGAGAGAAAGAAAACAACCATTTTATAGACCTGGTGAAGATACACATCTGCCACTGATGCTATGGAGACTTGGATATGGCTAACTGTATGTGGACTGGTCCCTGTCATTTTTGAATAGATTCAGAACTTACTTAAAATTTATCCTTCTCAAATCTCTGATACTATTGATGGTTTCGCTACCTATAACTTTGTCAGTTTGACAGTATCAGCAGCCTTGATACAGCACCTAAATAAGGAACTAAGGATGTAAAGGGTATAAAATAAAATAAAGTATAAAATATTAGAGCTTAACATTTAATATAGTTCTGATAAGCTAATACAGCGGTGATGGGTGATTTGTTTCTGTCAATATGATTCTCTTATTGGTCAATGAACAAAGCCCACTGGCCAAAACAAAAGCAAGATGGGGGAAGTAGGAGACAAGGACGATTTGGGGAAAGTAGGAGGAGATTCGACATGTAGCACCAAGAGAGCAGAACTACAGACCCTCTCTCTGGTAAGTTAAGACCATGTGTAAATACTTAGATCAATAGAAATGGGTTAAAATTTAAGATAGAACTAGCCAACAAGGAATGCTAGTAACAGGCCAACAGTTTTATATCTAACATAGCATCTCTGTGTGTTATTTGGGGATGGTGAGGCTGTTTCACCAGGCTGGTGTGAAAACTAAGCATAGCAGCAGTGGCTACCTGCAGTTCAGGCCCAAGCTGAAGGATTTAAGATATATTTTGGGCGTCATCTAAGTATAAAAATAAAAGGCTAGCATCAGGCCTAAGGCACCTCTGTCCAATCTATACCTGGATCTCTCTGGACAGAAGAAAACTGGACAAGTAGTTTGTGTCAGGACTCAAAGGTATAAATATATTCCTGCTGTTTTACAGATGCCCAATATCTGCTTTTTCTGCAGTATGCATTTAAGTACAGATTGGTAATGATAATATATATATATAAAACTTCTATGTCCTTTTATATAATAAAGTTCATTTAGGCTTCAGAGGACCAAAAGTCATAAAGCTTGGATCCTCTTCTCACAGGTTAAAGGACTCTAGGTAAGTAAAGCTTTTGTTATCTCACCTGTATGTTCCTGAGGATGGGACTCCTGTCCTTCTTGATCACTAAAACTATGGACCTAAGAGTTCCAATTAAGTATATAAGTTTTAACTTCTCTTCCCAGTTTAAACATGTCTCCACAGGTTTCCACTTCTGGAAGACAAGCATCAGCTGCTGACTATAGCCTGCTCCAAAAGACTGCTAAACCTGTACTTGCAGTGGATGTGAACCAGTCCAGTAGATGTGAATCTTCAACAGACTCTGCAAACTAATGACTCTGATAAATGTTCCATTTACTAACTCCCCCATTTTTTTTCCTTTGGCTAGCATTTTAGCCTTCTCATGAGCCAGGCAACAACACCACAAAACTCAGCAGGAAGTAGCATAGGAAAGAATAAATGGCTCCTTTACCCTGGTTGAGATGTTAATCAAAAGGAAAGGTGAATACATAGGGAACAACATAACAATAGGTACAAAATTACTAACCTGTAACTGAAAATTCCCGAGAATCTTTTTCTAGTAACTCCACAATGGGTTACCTAAAAGAAGGGGGGAAATGATGGGCCAAAAATTAAATTAATCAAAGTTTAAGAACTCGGGCCCTAAGCTATACAGAGAAAGGGAACTTCTGATGGTAAAGGAAAATTTAACTCCTTAAATCAGGAGTGCCATAGCTGGCACCTGAGCCCAATTTCAGAGAAGAGCAGGTGAGAGCCCACCACTTATGTCAAACATTCCTATGTCTGCTAATTGCTGGTCATGAATGTTCCCTGATGGTTGCAATGATCCTTCACACCAAGGGATAACTGACAGATCCTCTGAGCCTCTAAACCTGAAACCTCATGCCCTGTCTTATCTTTCTCAAATGTATCTTGCTTGAAATGAATAGATAGTGCTCCATTCTGTACTTTGTATGACCTTAAGTAGCCATGGAAAGTCTGGAAGGTATAGCCTTCAGCCTCATAGTCTTCCCCTTTAAGAGCTTCCCTTTATGGCTGGTTGGCATCTCATTCACCCACTACTGAGTGAAATCCAAACAGGCCAGCTTGAACAGTAAATAGAAACTTTTGTTTGCATCAAAAAAAATAATTAAAGGACATTATTCATTTTCAGTTTTGTTTTCTCTTGAACCTTCCCAAGTATAGGAAGGTTTTCACTTTTACCAGGGTTCTTGAGAGAGACAGAGAGAGAGAGAGAAAGATGGAGAAAGAGAGATAGAGAAAGAATAGAGAATATAAGAGGGAGCCATTATAGGATTGAAGAGAAACCTGAACCTAAAGTAATGTCCAGAGACCTATAAAACTAATGCCAACTAACACTTTGAGCAACAGTGGAAAGGCTACCAGAAATGCCCTTCTCTCATAATGAGATCAACCACTAACTTATCCACCATCATGGAGCCCTCATCAGTACCTGATAGAAACAGAAGCAAACAACCACAACTTAGCACTGAGCTGAACTAGAATCCAGATGCAGAGAGGGAGGACTAGACCAGGTTGCAGAAACACATAGAGACAGCTGACCTGAACAAGGAGGAGCTAATGGGCCCACAGACTGATAGCAAGTGATCCAGCACAGGACGGATTCAGACCCCCTAAACATGTGTCTCAGCTAGAAAGCCTGAGCTGTCTAAGGGTCCTCATAGAGTGTAACCGGGATATATTCCAGGTGCACAAAATGACTTTGTGGACACAACCCCCATGGAAGGATACTCCCTTAACCTAGAGACAGGAGAGAACTCCTAGTCTTACTCCAAAAGATTTGACAGGTTTATATGACCCCTCCTGGAGAAAATCACCCTACATGTGGAGTAGGGGGGCATGGGAAGTGATGGTGTTCGGAAGCATTTGAGGGTGGGAGTGAGGGAAAGATGGAGGGAGGAAGGAAGGGAGAGGGCACTGGAATCGGTATGTAAAATAAAAATAAAAAATATATTTTAAAAAAGCCCAGGACAGGACGGATTTTCCATAGACTGTACTAAACCTTCGAAGTTGAAAGAAGAGGGAATTGGAAATACTCTCTGGTTGTTCTTAAACTAGAAACAGAAGCAAAATTGCATAATATTTTGAAAAGGCCATAACTATCCAGATACACACACAAAAGCCCCACAAAGAATGAGAATTATAGACTAATTTCCCTTATGAACATAAATTATTTGCAAACCAAACCCAAGATTATATCAAAAAGATTATCCATCATTATCAAATAGGCTTCATCAAAAAGATGGGTGAACACACACAAACTGGTCAATATAATCCGTCATATAAATAAAGTAGAAGAAACACTACTTGAACATCTACTTAGAGGTAGGAAAGTTCATTGGCAAAATCCAACAACTCATCATAAAAACCTTGAAAAACCATAGACAAAAGGGAGAAATTATCAACCTAATAGATGATATTCACAAGTCTATAGTCAACATCAACACAAATGGAAAATATAGGTATAGATTACTGTAGATTAACGTACTTTTCTTTTTTTTTTAATTTATGTTATATAACCAAGTCCATTTAAATGAGAACAAACATTTATAGACAATATATGGGAATTGGCGCGTCCTTTCCAAACTACTTCCTGAGGGTAAGGGGCGCTGTCATGGGGGATTCTAAGTAGATGCAGAAATCCTGGATGTAGTTTATAAGGCTGCTTTGTCCAGCTGTTTTGAATGTAGGATCACCTGGTACTCTGTTTCAGGTGGCCCCGCTTGATCAAATCACATTAGTGTGGAAAGATTCCACAGCTTTTCATTTTCTGTAGAAACAAAAATTGAAATCCTTTTACCCAGTAACTTGTCCTTGAACTTAAATTTTGGAGTCAAAGCAATATTTTTTATTTAATTTATTATTTTACATTTTGATCCCAGTTCCCTCTCCCTCCCTCCCTCCCTCCCTCCCTCCCTCCCTCCCTCCCTTCTTCCCTCCCTCCATCCTTCCCTTTTACCCTCTCTGCCCTCTCACATGCACCCTAACCACCCTCCCCTCCCATCCTCCCACCACAATTCCATATGTAGGGGAATGCCATCCAGTTGGGGTCATGTAGATCTGACAGATTATGTGAAGTAGGGACTAGGGCTTCTCTCCTGTCTCTAGGTTAAGGCAGTTATCCCACCATGGGGAATGTGTTAGCAAGGTGCTAACAGGGATACATCCTGGCTTCACTGTCTGAGGTTCCTTAGACTGCTCAGTCCTTCTGGCTGAGACCCATATTCAGGGGGGCCTGAGTCAGTCCCATGCTGGCTTCCCAGCTATCAGTCTGGTGGCCAGTTAACTCCTCCTTGTTTAGGTAAGCTGCCTCTATGTCTTTCTGCCGCCTGGTGTTGTTCTCTCCATGTGCATCTGGGTTCTAATTCGACTCAGTGTTTATGTATGGGTGTTTGCACCAGTTTCCAACAGGTATTAGATGAGGGCTCAATGGATAAGTTAGTTATTGATCTCATTATCCAAGAAGGGCATTTATGGTAGCCTTTCCACGGATGCTGATATTGTTAGTTGGCAATAGTCTTGTAGTTCTCTAGACCTTTCTTTTTGTTCAATTTTATCTTCAAACCAATATTGGCTCCCTCTTTTATGCTCTCTTGTTCTCTCTCTCTCTCTCTCTCTCTCTCTCTCTCTCTCTCTCTCTCTCTCTCTCTCTCCTCCCCCTGTCTTCTATTCCTAACCGGGCTCAATGTTCCTAGTCGCAGGTGTTTTCCTTTCCTCCCCCCTACTTTTCTCCTACTTCTATCTCCATTCGCTGCCCCCCCCCACTTCCCTGAGCTCTGGGGGACTTGTCCCTCCCCGGTTCTGTGAGGGACTTTACATGAATCTCTTAGGATATACCTTGTATCCTAGATCTTCTGGTGGTGTGAATTATAGGCTGGTGATTCTTTATTTCTAGGTCTAAAATCTATATATGAGTGAGTACATACATACTATGTTCCTCTTTTTGTGACTGGATTACCTCATTCAGGATGGTTTCTTCAAGTGCCATCCACTTGCCTGCAAATTTCAAGATACCGTTATTTTTTTCTGCAGAGTAGTATTCCATTGTGTAGATGTGCTACATCTTCATTATCCATTCTTCAATTGAGGGCATCTAGGTTGCTTCCAGGTTCTTGCTATTACAAATAGTGCTGCTATGAACATATTTGAACAGATATCTTTTTTGTATGGATGTGGATCATTTTGGTATGTGCCTAAGAGGGGGATTGCTGGGTCCTGTGGTAAACTAATTCCCATTTTCCTGAGGAACTGCCATACTGATCTCCAAAATGGCTGTATGAGTTTGCACTCCCACCAGAAGTGGAGGAGTGTTCCCCTTTCTCCACATCCTCTCCAGCATGAGTCATCATTGGTGTTTCTAATTTTAGCCATTCTGGCAGGAATGAAATGGTATCTCAAAGTTGTTTGGATTTGCATTTCCCTGATAGCTAAGGATGTGGAACACTTTCTTAAGTGCCTTTCAGCCTTTTTGATTTCCTCTATTGAGAATTCTTTGTTCAGTTCTGTATCCCATATTTAATATGGTTATTTGTTGTTTTGTTCAATAGTTTCATGAGTTCTTTGTATATTTTGGAGATGAGCCCTTTGTCGGCTATAGGATTGGTGAAAATCTTTTCGCAGTCTGTGGGCTGCCGTTTGGCCTTGTCCATTGTGTCCTTTGCTTTACACAAGCTTCTAAGTTTGAAGAGGTCCCATTTATTAATTGTTGCTCTCAATGTCTGTACCCCTGGAGTTATGTTCAGGAAGCGGTCTCCTCTACCAATTTGTTCAAGGGTACCTCCTACTTTCTCTTCTAAGAGGTTCAGTGTGGCTGGATTGATGTTGAGGTCTTTGTTCCACTTGGACTTGAGTTTTGTGCATGGCGACACACATGGGTCTATCTGCAGTCTTCTACACACCATCATCCAATTGTGCCAGCACTGTTTGTTGAAGATGCTGTCCTTGTCCAATTGTATAATTTTAGCTGTTTTGTCGAAAATCAGGTGTTCATAGGTGTGTGGGTTAATATCAGGATTTTCAGTGAAGAATTGTGGTGGAATTTTAATGGGAATTGCATTGAATCTGTAGATTGTTTTTGGCAGGATTGCCATTTTTACTATGTTTATCCTACCTATTCAAGAGCATAGGAGATCTTTCCATTTCCTGGTATCTTCTTTAATTTTTTTCTTTAGAGCCCCAAAGTTCTTATTATATAGGTCTTTTACTTGCTTGGTAAGCGTTTAACCAAGATACTTTATGTTGCTTGTGACAGGGTAGGGCACAGGGTAGGGGGGGCAGGCTTGCAGTGGGGATGGGTGGGGGTGTATCAGAGCACCAAGGGTGCTCTCAATGGGGACAGGACACAGGAGCAGCGGGATCAGGAGCCAACCCAGGGAGTTTGGAGTGCGGGGACGATTAGTGTACTTTTCTTCCCTGAATTTGTTTACAAAGATGTGCTCTGTATCTGTGACCTGTATTTCTTCTCCTTTCTACAAATTATTCAAAGGTTTAGACTTTCCATACTGTGTTTGTCCCTGAATAATTCTTCTTCTTTGATGAAGTCATTGATACCTTCTTCCTTGACATCCAGACTGGAAATTCTCTCATATTTTCTGAGGTTGATAAGGCTTGACTATGAAATTTTTGTTTAATATCTACTATTTTTAATTCCAGTTTATATTCACTTTGTGTTTTCATTGACGATTCTATTTTTTATTACTTTCAATTTTTAAAATTTCCATCATTAAAATAAACTATTTTCGAGTTCTCCATGTGTCATTTGTGAATAACCTCTTTAAGGGTATTATTGAATGGCCACTCTCTCTGTATTTACTGTATATTGTAAATGAAATCTAAGCTAGATCATTCAAATAGATGAACCAGATCAAGGGAATACAAGTAATAGAGGAATTAGTCAACGTCTCCTTATTTCAAGTGATAAGATTTTTATATACAAAATCCCCAATGACTCTACCAGAAAAAAAAATCTACAACTGAAAAACATCTTCAACACAAGAGAAGGATACAAAAGTAACACAAATCCAGTAGCCATTCTTCACAGAAATTTAAAAAATGCAAAAAATGAAAATACAATAAGGAAAACAATAACTTTCACTCTAGTTTTCAAAACAAAATGTCTTGGTATAATTCTGGCCGAGCAATTCAAATACTTGTGTAATACAATATGTTAAGTTCTTGAAGAGACAAATAGGTCAAGGCACCACAGATTGGAAATATCTCCCATGCTAGTTGACCACAAGAATTAATATCGTGAAAATGGGCATCCTACGAAAGTAATTTACAAATTTATGCAATTCCTTCCACCATCCCTCAGATCCCTGCTCCTCGGTTGTCTTTTTAAATAAAGCAGGTCTCCCAGGTATATAAACCAAGCACTGCATAACAGCATATAAAAAGACTATGTAGAGACTCTCATTTCAAGGCAGTTGAGGCACCCTAATAGGAGGAAAAGGATCAAAAGAGTATGCAAAAGAGCCAGAGATAGCCTCACTCCCACTATTTAGTAGTCTCACAAAACCTCAAACTAAACAGCCACAACATTTCTGTAAAGACCTAGCACAGATCTGTACACACTCCAGGGTGGCCACTTGAGCCTCTGAACTACTATGAGCCCTGCTTAGTTCATTCTGTGGTCCTTGTTTTGCTGAAGTACTGGATATCCATTGCTCCTTCATTCCTTCCTCCCTCTCTTCTGTGTGAGTCTGCTGGGCATGGACTAATGTTTTCTGTGGGTCACTGCATCTGTCCTTGTAAGCTGCTGGAGGAAGCCTGTCTAGTGAATAGGGAGAGGCAATGATATATGAGCATAGCAGACTATCATTAGAAACCAATTCAATGACTTTTTTTCTTTTTTTGCCAGTCGTCTTTGCTTCAACCTAAGGTCTCTGTAGGATCGAGCTCCTGTTGTGTACATTCAGGCAGTGTCAGGTGGTATGAGTATGTTTTTTCCACCAGCCTGGGTTCAAGGCTGCACCAGCCCCAAATAACACAGAGAGACCCTGTATTAGATATAATGCTGTTGGCTTATTACTTGTTTCTTATCAGCTAGCTCTGTCTTAAAAAGTAACCTATTTCTATTAATCTAAGTAATTCCACGTGGTCTTCTCTTACCAGAGAGAGGGGATGGCGTTCTGCTCTCCTTCCTCCATCTTGGAACCCCTCCCCACTACTTCCTCCCTCCTTCTTGTCTCCTAGTTCCACATATCTTCACGACATATTGGCCAACAGTGCTCTAGTCATTAACCAATGAGAGAAACATATTTACAGGATGATAACTCTCATCAGTCAGGCATGGGATCCCTGCCTGAGGTCTGAAGTTAGAGCAGTCATTGGTTGGTCACTCCCACAAGCTCGGAGCCACCATTGCCCCAACACAACCTGCAGCCTGGCCAGATTGTGGGTTGAAGGTTTTGTGGCTGGGTTGGTGTCATAGACCCACCTTTATTGCCTAGCTAGTTTAGAGATAGATGACTAGATAATGCTCTGAGTGTTCCATTTCTACAAGAACTCATTAGGGTCACTCTCTGGAAGTTTCCATTGCACTTAGTTTTCACATCACTTCTCAAATGCCAACCCCATTTCCAGTCATCTCACCCAGCACTCTCTCCCTCTACCTGACCCTCCCCCACATGATCCCTCCCATTCCAATCACAACCTATTCCCAATTGACCTGTAATCTATTCTATTTTTCCCTTCCCAGGGAGATCTGTGTATCCCCAGTAGAGTGAAAATTATTCTGTGTAATTAAAAAATATAAATATTGTGAGGGTATCACAAACCCAGTTTTAAAGATGTAGTATAGAGCTATAAACCAGCATGTCACTGGAGTAAAAACATGCATGTTGATCAAGAGAGAATAGAATCGAAGAGCCTGATATTGTTCCACACAAAAAGGAAGACCTGATTTCTTTGGTGCCCATCAAATTGGATTGCTGCCTGTAGAAGACTAAAAACATCTATATCTGTCTATCAGTTCAAAACTCAACTCTGGATGGAACACCGACTTTACCATAACACCAGATAATCAGGATTAGAGGGGGGACCTATGGACCAGATTTGAATTCATTTGCACAATGAAGGTCTTTGACAAACAGCAAATAAATGAAAGCTCATGAACCACAATGTCTTCTCTATAGCAAAGGACAGCATCCTTCAAGCAACTTACAATATACAGACATCCTTGACAATTATACCTCTGATAATAACATCTCAACAAAGAAGAGTATAGAAAAATAATGAAACAAATTATCCAGTTAAAAAATGTGGCACAATGAGCTAGTACATTAGAAACCATTGACTATGGTTGTGATGCCATGCTCAGACTTAATGCAGAGGGAGTAGAGTAGGGGTCTTGCTTATGGCACAGAATAATGTGTCAGAATGTGTTGACTCCTCATGTGAGACCTCACCATTAGGGAGGAGTGAATTGGGGATTGGATAGGGCAGATGAGGAGGAATGGGAGCCAGTAGGCAGAACTGTGTTGGGAATGCAAAATTAAATTAAAAATCAATAAAGTAATATTTAAAAATGGGGCACAAACTAAGTAGGTATTTCTTTTTAAATTTACATTATAATCAACCTTTTTTAAATATGTCAATCCCAGGTCCTTCTCTCTCCCCTCCTTCCCTGCCCTCCAAACCTATATCCCATCACGTTTCTGGTCCCCAGGGAGGATGAAGCCTTCCAGGAGGGGTTATTTAAAGTCTGTCATATAATTTGGAATGGGGCATAGGCCCTCTGCCATGTGTCTAGGCTGAGAGAGTGTCCCTCTATGTAAAACGTGCTCCCACCCCCACAAAATTGGTATACTAAGAATAAATACTGATCCACTACCAGAGGACCCATAGATTTCTCAGGCCTCCTAACTGACACCCACCTCCAGTGGGTCTGGCTCAGTCCTACCCTGGTTTCCCAGATATCATTCTGGGGTCCATAAGCGCCCGCTTCTTTAGGTGATTGGTCTCTGTGCATTTTTCCAGCATGGTCTTGACTACTTTGTTAATCACTCTTTCCTCTCTGCAACTGGAATCCAGGAGTTCAGCTCAGTGTTTTGCTGTGCATGTCTACTTGTTTCCATCAGCTACTGGATGAAGGACACAGGATGGCATATAAGGTAGTCATCAATGTCATTATCACTGAAGGGCACTTAAGGTAGCCTCTCCCCTATTGCTTAGATTCTTACTTGGGGCCATCCTTGTAGATCTCTGGACATTGACCTAGTGCCAGACCTTTGTTTTAACTTATACTGACTCTCTCTACTATGGTGTCTCTTTTCTTGCTCTCCTGTGTTCTTTCCCTGACTGAATCAACCTCCTCCCTCATGTTCTTCTCTAACCTTCTCTTTCTCCTTACTCCCTCTCCCCTCCATGCTTCAAATTTGGTCAGGAGATCTCGTTCCTTTCCCCTTCTCCAGAGAACCATGTATAACTCTCTTAGGGGCCTCCCTGTTATCCAACTTGAATCCTAAAAGTAAAAAACAACAAAGACAGTTTATGCCGGAGAGGTTGTAGAGAAAAGAAGCACTCCTCTACTGCTGGTCAGAGTGCAAACTCATACAGTCACTTTGGAAATCAGTATTTCATTTCCTCAGGAACACTGAATTCAGTCTACCACAAGATCCAGCAATTCTACTCTTAGACCTATACCCAAAGAATGCCCATTCATACAAAAGGGAATCTGTCCAACTAAGTTCATAGCATCATTGTTGTAATAGCCAGATCCTGTAAGCAATCTAGATGCCCCTCAACAAGAGAATGGATAAAGAAAATGTGATACATATACACAATGTTTTACTACTCAAAACAAAACAAAACAACAACAACAAAAACATAATGGAATCTGGATATAACAGGAAACCATCCTGTGTTAGGTAACCCAGTCACAAAAAGAAAAACATGATATGAACTCACTTACATATGGAATTTAAGCAGATCTTTCTTAAAAGATGAAATCCAAATGGCTGAGAAACAAAGAAATGTTAAAACCCTTAGTTATCACAGAAATGAAAATTATGATACTTTGGAATTCTTTGTAACACCTTTAAAAATGGACAAGAGCAATAAAGCAATGACAGCTAGTGCTGGAAGGAAACACTCACTCCGTTCCCATGGGAGAGAAAACTGCTCTGAGCACTGCAGAAATCAGTGTGCGGGTTCCTCAGGAAGCTGACCATGGATCCAGTCTCACCTCTCGTGGACATGGACCCAATGAATACTGCAGCCTATGACAGACATTTGCCTAACCATGGTCTTTGTTCTATTAATAACATTCACTACGGGAAACAGCGTATATATCAATGATTTATGAACAGATATTGACAAGTCGTACTTTTAGATAATGGAATACTATACAGCTGTTCAGAACAATAGAATTATGAATCTGCTGGTAAATGAATGGAGCTGGATAAAATAGTCCTGAGTGAGGTAACCCTGATGCGAACTACAAATATCTGTTTTTTTTCTTAGGTGTTAATGTTAACACTGATGCTCTTCAAATGTGTGTTTCAATCTGAAAAGACATAGAAGCAAAGTATATAATAAAACACAGGGCAGAGGACAGGATTCCCCAAAGTTTAATAAAAATGTAATAGTGTCCTAAAAAGGTAAGGGGAAAACTCAAATAGGAAGACAAATGTGAGACTATAGTGATGGCAGAGTAAATGGCGGGGGGATATAGACAAAGACAAATTACACAAAGAGACAAGTTTGTGAGAAAGCTCAGAAAATATAATGCTCCCAAAGGTAATGATGATCCTGCAAACCTGGTGCACAACTAGTATAAAACAAAATGGCTCATTTTTATAATATGTTTGTGCATGTTTTGCAAGCATAATTGTGTGTGCACTGAATGTGTGTCTCCTGTATATAGAGGCCAGAGATGCACCAGAGTACATGAAATGGACTTATAAGCAGTAACAAGTTTCCATGTTGATCCTGGAAACAGAACCCAGGTCTTCTGCCAGAACAGCAACTGCTCTTAGCACTGTGTCATCTCAAAAGCCATATATCTACTCAGTATTTAAAAAGTTTCTTTCTGTTAGTATTTCTTCTTATTTTACATATAGATCCAAGTCCGTTTCTTCCTACCATATACCCCAATGCCCTACCCCATCCCATCACCCCGCAACTCTACAAGGAGGGTGATGCTGTTCAGGCATTTAGAGTAGGGTCTAGGCCCGGCCTCCTGCCTCTAAGCAAAGAGAGTATCCAATCCCCACAGAGTAACAGGAATGGGCAGCCAAAATCCTTTCGTGTCCCAGGGAGACATCCTGGTTCCATGTCATTGGTCCCTTAGACTGCCCATTCTTTCCTACTGAGACACACGTTCAGGGGGTCTGAGTCAGTCCAATCCTTTTTTTTTTGGGGAATTTGGGCGTCGTTTTTTATTTATTTATTTATTTATTTATTTATTTATTTTTATTTAATTTTATATAACAAAGTCCAATTAAATGAAAACAAACATTTATACACAATATTTGGGAATTTGGGCGTCGTTCTTTCCAAACTACTTCTTGCTGGTAAGGGGCGCTGTCTTGGGGGATTCAAAGAAGATTCAGATATCCTAGCTGTAGTCTGTAGGGCTGTTTTGTCCAGCTGTTTGGAATGTAGGATCAGCTTGTACTCTGTTTCAGGCAGTCTGGTGTGATCAAACCACATTAGTCTGGAAGGAATCCACATCTTTTCATTTTCTGTGGAAACAAAAATAGAAATACTTTTCCCCAGTAACTTGTTCTTCAACTTAAATTTTGGAGTCAAAGCATTTTTTTTTGTTTTTGTTTTTGTTTTTAATTTATTATTTTACATGTCGATCCCAGTTCCCTCTTCCTCCCTCCCTCCCTCTCCTCCAGCCCTCCCTCCCTCCTTCCCTCGCTTTTGCCCTCTCTACCCTCTCCCATGCACTCTAAACACCCTCCCTCGCAACCCCCCACCACAATACCATATGTAGGGGAATGCCATCCAGTTGGGGTCATGGAGATCTGACATTTCCTGTGAAGTAGGGACTAGGGCTTCTCTCCTATCTCTAGAATAAGGCAGTTATCCCTCCATGGGGGATATGTTTGCAAAGTCCTTTTGTGCACCAGGGATACATCCTGGCTCCACTGTCTGAGGTCTCTTAGACTTCTCAGACCTTCTGGCTGAGACCCATATTCAGGGGAGTCCGTGTCAGTCCCCTGTTGGCTTCCCAGCTATCAGTCTAGTGGCCCTTAGCTCCTCCTTGTTCAGGTAAGCTGTCTCTATGTACTTCTACCGCATGGTCTTGTCCTCTCCATCTGCTTCTGGGTTCTAGTTCGACTCAGTGTTTATGTATGGGTGTTTGCTCCTGTTTTCAACAGGCATTAGTTGAGGACTCCATGGAGAAGTTAGTTATTGATCTCACTCTCCGGGAAGGGCATTTATGATAGCCTTTCCACGGAAGCTGAGATTGTTAGTTGGGAGCAGTCTTGTAGTTCCCTCGACCTTTCTTTGTGTTCATCTTTATCTTCAAACCAATATTGGCTCCCTCTTTTATGTTCTCTCTCTCTGTCTCTCTCTCTCTTTCCTATTTTCTATTCCTAACCAGGCTCAATCCTCCTGGTCGCACATGCCTTCCTCTCCTCCCTCTCATTTTCTCCTACTTCTCTCTCCATTAGCTGTCCTCCCCCACTTTACCTGAGGTCTGGGGGACTTGTCCCTTCCCAGTTCTGTGAGGGACTTTATATGAATCTCTTAGAATACAACTTGTATCCTAGTTCCTCTGGTGATGTGAATTATAGGCTGGTGATCATTTGATCTAGTTCTAAAATCCATATATGAGTGAGTACACACTGTGTTCCTCTTTTTGTAACTGGGTTACCTCATTCAGGATGGTTTCTTCAAGTGGCATCCACCTGCCTGCGAATTTCAAGATACCATTATTTTTTTCTGCAGAGTAGTATTCCATTGTGTAGATGTGCCACATCTTCATTAACCATTCTTCAATTTAAGGGCATCTAGGTTGCTTCTAGGTTCTTGAAATTACAAATAGTGCTGGTATGAACATAGTTGAACAGATGTCTTTGTTGCATTGATGTGAACCCTTGGGTATATGCCTAAGAGGGGGATTGTCGGGTCCTGTGGTAAACTAATTCCCATTTTCCTGAGGAACCGCCATAATGATCTCCAAAATGGCTGTATGAGTTTGCACTCCCACCAGAAATGGAGGAGTGTTCCACTTTCTCCACATCCTCTCCAGCATGAGTCATCACTGGTGTTTCTAATTTTAGCCATTCTGGCAGGGGTAAGATGGTATCTCAAAGTTGTTTGGATTTGCATTTCCCTGATAGCTAAGGATGTGGAGCATTTTCTTAAGTGTCTTTCAGCCTTTTTGATTTCCTCCATTGAGAATTCTTTCTTCAGTTCTGTACCCCATTTTTTAATAGGGTTATTTGGTGTTTTGTTGACTAGTTTCTTGAGTTCTTTGTATATTTTGGAGATCAGCCCTTTGTCGGATATAGGATTAGTGAAAACCTTTTCCCAGTCAGTGGGCTGCCGTTTGGTCTTGTCAACTGTGTCCTTTGCCTTACAGAAGCTTCTAAGTTTGAAGAGGTCCCATTTATTAATTGTTTCTTTCAGTGTCTGTGCCCCTGGAGTTATGTTCAAGAAGTGGTCTCCTATACCAATTTGTTCAAGGGTACCTCCTACTTTCTCTTCTAAGAGGTTCAGTGTGGCTGGATTGATGTTGAAGTCTTTGATCCATTTGGACTTGAGTTTTCTGCATGGCGACATACATGCCAGCACCATTTGTTGAAGATGCTGTCTTTGCCCCATTGTATAATTTTAGCTGTTTTGTCAAAAATCAGGTGTTCATAGGTGCGTGGATTAATGTCACAATTTTCAATTCGATTCCATTGGTCTACCTGTCTATTTTTATGCCAACACCAGGCTGTTTTCAGAACTATAGCTCTGTAGTAGAGCTTAAAGTCAGGAATGGTGATGCCTCCTGAAGTTCTTTTATTGTATAGGGTTGTTTTGGCTATCCTGGGTCTTTTGTTTTTCCATATAAAGTTGATTATTATCCTTTCAAGGTCGGTGAAGAATTGTGGTGGGATTTTAATGGGGATTGCATTGAATATGTAGATTGCTTTTGGTAAGATTGCCATTTTTACTAAGTTTATCCTACCTAACCAAGAGCATGGGAGGTCTTTCCATTTTCTGGTATCTTCTTTAATTTCTTTCTTTAGAGTCACAAAGTTCTTATTATATAGATCTTTTACTTGTTTGGTAAGCGTTACACCAAGATACTTTATGTTGCTTGTGGCTATTGTAAAGGGTGATGTTTCTCTGATTTCTTTCTCTGCCTCTTTGTCTTCTGAAAAAAATAGGGCTACTGAATTTTTTGAGTTTATCTTGTATCCTGCTAGTTTGCTGAAGGTGTTTATCAGCTGTAGGAGTTCCCTGGTAGAGTTTATTGGGTCGCTTATGTAAACTATCATATCATCTGCAAATAGAGACAGTTTGACTTCTTCCTTTCCAATTTGGATGCCCTTGATCTCCTTTTGTTGTCTTATAGCATTAGCTAGAACTTCTAGTACGATATTGAAGAGATATGGAAAGAGAGGACAGCCTTGTCTTGTTCCTGATTTTAGAGGAATTGGCTTAATTTTCTCTCCATTCAGTTTGATGTTGGCAGTATATTGCTCTTATTATGTTTAGGTATGTTCCTGTTATCCCTGACGTTTCTAATACCTTTATCATGAAAGGGTGTTGAATTTTATAGAAGGCTTTTTCCGCATCTAGGGAGATAATCATATGGTTTTTCTTTTTCAGTTTGTTTATATGGTAGATCACGTTGATACATTTTCGTATGTTAAACCATCCCTGCAATCCAGGTATGAAGCCTACTTGATCATGGTGGATGATTTCTCTGATGTATTTTTGAATTCGGTTTGCCATTATTTTATTGAGTATTTTTGCATCGATGTTCATCAGGGATATTGGTCTATAGTTTTCTTTCTTAGTTGTGTCTTTGTGAGGTTTGGGTACCAAAGTTATTGTGGCCTCATAAAAAGAGTATGGTAATGAACCTTCTGTTTCTATCTTGTGGAACAGTTTGAGGAGTAGTGGTATTAGTTCTTCCTTGAATGTCTGGTAGAATTCTGCACTGAATCCATCTGGCCCTGGACTTTTTTTCGTTGGAAGGCTTTCGATGACTGCTTCTATTTCATTTCCGGTTATAGGTCTATTTAAGTTGTTTGTCTGTTCTTGATTTAATTTTGGTAAGTGACAGTTATCCAGAAACTTGTCCATTTCCTTTGAATTTTCAATTTTTGTGGAATACAGATTTTCGAAGTATGACCTGAAAATTGACTGGATTTCCTCTGTGTCTATTGTTATGTTCCCCATTTCGTTTCTGATTTTGTTAATTTGCATGTTCTGTCTCTGCTTTTTCGTTAATTTGGATAAAGGTTTATCTATCTTGTTGATTTTCTCAAAAAACCAACTCTTTGTTGCATTGATTTTTTTGTATTGTTTTCCTGGTTTCTATTTTGTTGATTTCAGCCCTCAAGTTGATTATTTCCTGGCGTCTGCTCCTGCGGGGTGAATTCGCTTCTCTCTGTTCTAAGGTTTTCAGTTGGGCTGTTAATTCATTTATGTGACTATCCTCTGTTTTCTTCATATGGGCACTTAGTGCAATGAACTTCCCTCGTAGCACTGCTTTCAAGGTGTCCCATAAGTTCGGGTATGTTGTATCCTCATTCTCGTTGAATATTAGAAAGTCTTTAATTTCTTTCTTTATTTCTTCTTTGACCCAGGAGTGGTGCAATTGCACATTGTTAAGTTTCCATGAGTTTGCAGGTTTTCTGCTATTTGTGTTGTTGTTGAATTCCAATTTTAAAGCATGGTGGTCCGATAAGATACAGGGGACTATTCCTATTCTCTTGTATCTGTTGAGGTTTGTTATGTCTCCTAGTATGTGGTCGATTTTAGAGAAGGTTCCATGTGGAGCAGAGAAGAAGGTATATTCTTTTGTCTTTGGATGGAATGTTCTATAGATGTCTGTTAGCCCCATTTGAGACATAACTTCTGTTAATTCTTTTGTTTCTTTGTTGAGTTTCTGATTTGTGGACCTGTCTAGTGTTGAGAGTGGTGTATTAAAGTCTCCTACTATAAGTGTGTGAGGTTTTATATGAGCTTTGAGTTTTAGTAGTGTTTCTTTTACGAATGTGGGTGACTTTGTATTAGGGGCATAGATGTTCAGAATTGAGACTTTGTGTTGATGGATTTCTCCTGAGATGAATATGAAATGACCGTCTTCATCTCTTTTGACTAGTTTTGGTTTGAAGTCTAGCTTGTTAGATATTAGGATAGCTATGCCTGCTTGCTTCTTATTTCCATTTGATTGGAAAATCTTTTCCCAACCCTTTATCCTGAGGTAATGTCTATCTTTGGAGCTAAGATGTGTTTCTTGTATGCAGCAGAAGGATGGATTCTGTCTTAGTATCCATTCTGTTAGCCTGTGTCTTTTTATAGGTGAGTTAAGACCATTAATGTTGAGGGTGAGTAAGGACCATTGATTGTTGATGGTTGTTTGATTTAGGTTTGTTGTTGGCAGTGGTATTGTGAATATATTTGTTCTGCTTCACCCTAGGTTTCTGGTGTAGTTGGATTATCTCTTGCCTACATTTTTGTGGGCGTAGTTACCTTCCTTGGGTTGGAATTTTCCTTCCAATACTTTCTGTAGGGCTGGATTTGTAGATACATATTGGGAAAATCTGGTTTTGTCATTGAATATCTTGTTCTCTCCATCTATATTGACTGAGAGTTTTGCTGGATATAGTAGCCTCGGCTGGCACCCGTGTTCTCTTAATACTGTTAGAACATCTATCCAGGACCTTCTGGCCTTGAGAGTTTCCATGGAGAAGTCAGGTGTAATTTTGATAGGTCTGCCTTTATATGTTACCTGTGATTTTTCCTTCGCTGCTCTTAATATTCTTTCTTTATTCTGTATGCTAGGTGTTTTGATTATTCTATGTCGAGGGGTCTTTTTTCTTTGGTCCAGCCTATTTGGGGTTCGGTATGCTTCTTGTACTTTCATGGGCATGTCCAGCTTCAGATTTGGAAAGTTTTCCTCAATGATTTTGTTGAATATGTTTTCAGCACCTTTGAGCTGGGCTTCCTCACCTTCCTCTATGCCTATTATTCTTAGGTTTGGCCTTTTCATGGTGTCCCACATTTCCTGGATGTTGTGTGTTAAGGATTTGTTGGATCTATGGTTTTCTTTGGTCGATGAATCTATTTCTTCTAGTTTATCTTCTGCGCCTGAGATTCTCTCTTCCATCTCTTGAATTCTATTGGTTATGCTTGTGTCCGTGGTTTCCGATTTTTTGTCCAGCTTTTCAATTTCCAGCTTTCCGTCCATTTGTGTTGCCTTTATTTTCTCAATTTCGGTTTTCAAATCTTGAACCGTTTCCTTCACCTGGTTAATTGTTTTTTCTTGGCTTTCTGTACTTTCCTTAAGGAATTTGTTCATTTCTTCCACTTTTTTGTTTGTTTTTTCCTCCATTTCTTTAAGGGATTTTCTCATATCTTCTTTGAGGGCCTCTATCATTTTTATGATGGTGATTTTTAAGTCGTACCCTTCTGCTTCCTCTGCTTTGTTGTTGTGTTCCATTCTAGTTGGTGTAGATTCCCTAGATTCTGGTGGTGTCATGTTTGTCTTTCTGTTATTAGGTGTTCTCTTGTATTGCCTTCTTCCCATAGTTTCTTCCAGTAGGTGTTGGTGGTGTCTCTTCCCTCTCTCTATGGTCCTTCCCCGATGGGCTTATGTGGATCAAAGATTCAATGTCTGTAGCTCTGTGTGGTCCAAGCTCTCTAGGAGGTTTCTCTCTGGCCAATAGCCTGCAGAAGAGGACTAGGGCTGGGCTGGAACTTGAGAAGGTTTTGCAGGGTAGTGGGATCTCACTGGAAACTGGCGCTCTCCAGCTGAGACCTCGTTCTTTGGCAGGGGCCCGGATTTGGGGGTCAAGGATCTTGCTTGCAGGAACTCCGAGTCCCAATCCTTTTTGCTTAGCTCTGAGTCTGGGGTCCACGAGCTTCCCTTGTTTAGGTCAGCTCATTCTGTAGGTTTATGTAGCTTGCTCCTGACCCCTTTTCTCATCACTCCTCACTCTCTGCAACTGGACTCACACAGACATAAGCTATTCGCAGTATAGGGTTTGAAGTACCAGGCATTGAATCCTTCCTGTGAAACATGTGTCACATCCAATATGAATGTGCTTAGTTATCCACACAGCTATCATGACACTACAGCACTAGTTGGCCTAAGTTGCCTAGGAATTCATGTTGTTGCATCAAAGGTCCAGGACTGACGGAAATCACTGTTGGTTTTATGCTACCAGTGGTCACTATCACACCTAAGTCTGAAAGCAGGCCAGTATGGAGAGATGGAGAGTTTCATGGTCAGTTTGTTTGCATGACATTGAAAATCAACGCCAAAGTGTGTGGTAAACACAGCAGTAGATTTTTTTCATTTTATGTATGGTGGGTATTCCAGATCTATTGCAATTGGTTCTGTTGCTTTTGAAGCCTTCCTGACAATTAACTCATAAGGAGTTATCTCATCCCTCTTTTTAGAGATTCACACATTTAAAAAAAAACAGAAAGAAAGAAAAGAAAAAGAAAAAAAAGAGGAGAAAAAGAAAAGAATATCTTCTGAAGCAGAGCTGTGATTACTTTCCATGGACCTCTGAGCAAACTCTTTTCCTGTGGTGAGATATCCACCTGCCCACACCTGTTGCTCTGTGGGGGGTGGATACAGATGCAGACATGACTTGGTGGAACTAGGTCTGGGATCTGGAACCCTGGAGCATCCAGAGGCATCCTTGGGACTGGAAACTGCTGGTGTTCATCTGTCTCTGTTGTGAGTTATTTTTCCCAAAATAAATATCTATTCTGCCTACCTGTTTTCCCCAATCCTTATCTTTCCCCGATATCTGATGTCAGAATGGATCCAGATTGGCACTGGCTCTGGGGAAATTAGGTCACACCCAGCCTGCTTCCCTGACCCCAGGCTTTCAGCAGCACTCCAGTGCCCCCAAGTTCTGTGGGCTCCTTGCTCTAAGTGCTCACAGGTGCCTGTGTTGCCCAAAAGCTGCCTGCAGCTGCCAAGTCTGTGCTTCTTTCCTGACCCTCTTTCACCACCACCACCAGCAGATGCTCTGACCGCCTCCTCCCAAAGCTGTTAGGAGCACTACACTCTGACCGCCTCCTCCCAAAGCTGTTAGGAGCACTACACTGCCTCCTCTGAGAATTAAGCCTCTAGCAGGTACAGATAATTGTTATGCCAGGTAACAACAAGGCAGAGCACTGGGTGGGATTGCAGTCTTCCTGCAGCTGGCACAAGTCTGCACTGCAGTTTGGTGCCTGTTACACCACTGCCGTCCCTCTCAACCCCCACGTTGCGCTGAGTCTGTGCACAGAGCAGTCTCTGCTTCTACAGTCCCAGTCATTTACACGAAGCTTCATTTCACTCTTCCATCTAATAACATTTGTAGACTTTAACAGGGAGGTAGGAGTTATCCTCTGCTAACACATACCATTTGGTGATACACTTGTGCCACCAACTGGCCATATGTAATTACTGCAGGTTTAGATTGCAACCAAACAGGATCCTGCACCAACTACTCTGCAGGCTGGAATCTTTCATTTGATACAGGACAAAAGCATCCTGATACGGTAATTTCAACATCCTTCACAATTTAAGCCTATAAATTAAATGAGATCAATTGTTGCATACCAATGGCAGATAATCTTACGATTCAGGACGTTAGGTGTCTTTTGTTTAACTATATGGGAGGAATTTTAGCAGATGATTTACCAAGTGTATACATTTTTCTGATGATAGCAATGGGTGTCATGGTCAATACAGTACTTTTAAAATGTATTTAATTTTTCTTATTTTACATATCAATCCCAGGACACACTCCTTCCCTCCCTCTCTCTCTTCCTCCCTTCCATGCTGCCAGACAACCCTCCCATCTCATACCCACCCAACACCACATGCAGAGTGATGCCTTCCTGGAAGGGCCATCTAAATCTGTGAAGTGATTTGGACTAGGGACTAGGCCCTCTCTCCTGCCTCTAGTTTATGGGAATGTCCCTCCATGTGAAACGTGCTCCCAAAATCTTTTTTGTGCACCAGGGATACACCCTGGGTCCACAGTCAGAGGTCCTTTAGATTGCCCAGGCCTTCTGTCTGAGACCCATGTTTATGTTGATTCAATGCTAGATTCCCAACTATCAGTCTGTGGGGCCATTAGCTACTCTTTGTTCAGGTCAGCTTTCTCTGTGGGATTCTGCAGCCTGGGCTTGGCCTCCCCTCTTTTCACCTGGATCCCAGTTTGGCTCAGTGTTTAGATGCAAGTGTCTGCTTCTGTTTCCATCAGCTATAGATGAGGGCTCTATGATGGTGGATAAGTTAGTCATCAATCTCATTATCAGGGAAGGGCATTCATGGTATCCTTTAAAATGTTGCTCAAATTGTTAGTTGGTGTCAATCTTGTAGGTCTCTGAACATTTCTCCAGTCATTTTCTCTGGAAACTTATAATGGCTCCCTCTTTTATGCTCTCTCTCTCTCTCCCTATTTCTTTTTCTCTTGTCTATTCTTCCCATGACTCAACTTTCCTACTCCCAAGTGCTTTCCTCTACCCCTGTTCTCTTTCTCCTAGCCCCCCTCCAATCACTGCGTCCAACACTACCAAAATGCTCAAGAGATATTGCTCCTTTCCCTTTCTGTGTAGGACCATGTATGAGGCTCTTAGAATCCTCCTTGTATGTTAGTTTCTGGGCCAGTGTGAATTATAGACTGATGATCATTTGCTCTATGTCTAAAATCCATATATGAGTGAGTACATACCATGTTCCTCTTTTTGTGACTAGGTTACCTCATTCAGGATGGTTTCTTCAAGTTACATCTATGTGCCAGCATATTTCAAGATTCCATTGTTTTTTGTTTTGTTTTTGTTTTTATTTTTTTCTGCAGAGTACTGTTCCATTTTGGAAATGTGCCACATCTTCTTTTTCTATTTTTCAGTTGAGGGGCATCTAGGTTGCTTCCAGGTTCTTGCTATTACAAATAATGCTACTAGGAACATACTTGAACAGATAGATGTCTTTATTGCATGGATGTGGATCACTTGGGTATGTGCCTAAGAGTGGAATTGTTGCATCCTCTGGTAGACTGATTCCCATTTTTGTGAGGAACCGCCATACTGATCTCCAAAATGGCTGTACATGTTTGCATTCCCTCTGGCAGCAGAGGAGTGTTTCCCTTTCTCCACATCCTCTCCAGCATAAGTTGTCATGGGTGTTCCTAATTTTAGCCATTCTGGCAGGAGTAAGATGATATCTCAGAGTTGTTTTGATTTACATTTCCCTGATAGCAAAGGATGTTGAGCACTTTCTTAAGTGTCTTTCAGCCTTCTCGATTTCCTCTATTGAGGAACTCCTCAGTCCTGTACCCATTTTTTAATAGGGCAATTTGGAGTTTTTTGACTAGTTTCTGGGGTTCTTTGTATATTTTGGAGATCAGCTCTCTGTGAGGTGTAGGATGTGTGAAGACCTCTTCCCAGTCTGTGGGCTGATGTTTGGTCTTTTCATCTGTGTCCTTTGCCTTACAGAAGATTCTCAGTCTGAGGAGGTCCCATTTATTAATTGTCGATCTCATTGTCTGTGCTACTGGAGTTATGTTTAGGAAGCAGTCACCTGTACCAATTTGTTCAAGAGTGCGTCCCACTTTCTCAGTGGTTTTGTAGCTGGATTTATGTTGAGGTCTTTGGACCATTTTGACTAGAGTTTGTGCATGGCGATATTCATGGGTCTATCTGCAGTCTTCTACACACATCCCCCAGTTGCACAAGGAGGAATCTAAGAGATGCATACAAGGTCCCTCACAGAAGGGGAAAGGAACAAGATCTCCTGAGCACATTCAGAGTGGGGAAGGGGCAGTGACTAGGGTGGGAGCTAGGCAAAAGAGAAGGGGAGGAGAGGAAAGCCCTTGGGACTAGGAAGATTGAGTCAGGGGAGGAATAGATGAGAGAAAAAGAAGAGAGATACCATAAACAAGTGAGCCATTATAGGTTTGAAGAGCAAAATGACTCTAGAGAAAAATGCAGAAACCTATAGGACTGACCCAAACTAACAATTTGAGCAAAAGTGAAAAGGATACCAGAAAAGCCCTTCCCTGATAATGAGATTGATGACTAGCTTATCCACCATCATAGAGCCCTCATCTATAGCTGGCAGAAACAGAAGCAGACACCACAGCAGAACACTGAGCCAAACTTGAATCCAGATGCAAAGAGGGAGGACAAGACCAGGTTACAGAAACACACAAAGACAGCTGACCTGAACAAGGAGGAGGAAATGGGGCCCCAGACTGCTAGCTGGGAATCCAGCGTGAGACTGACTCAGAACCCCTGAACATGGGTCTCAGTTAGAAAGCATGGGAAGTCTAAAGGACCTCTGACAGTGGAACCAGATCGAATCTCTGGTGCTCAAATGGATTTGGGAGCACATTCCCCATGGAGGGATACTCCCTTAAACTAGAGGCAGGAGGGAGTGCCTAATCCCTACTCAAAATGACTTGACAGGTATTGTAAACCATTCCTGGAAGGCACCATACCCTTTGAGTGGCAGAATGAGATGGGAAGGGGGTTGGTGAACATTGGAGGGACAGAGACAGGAAGGATATATATATATACATATATATATATATGCAAAATAAACAACCACCACATATATGTTAATGACATACTACTGATCTGTACACACTCCAGGATTGTCACTTCAGTCTCTGTGAGCCACTATGAGCCCCTCTTAGTTGATTCTGTAGTCCCTGTTTTGCTGACATTCTGTACATTCCTGGCTCCTCTATTCCTACCTCCCTCTCTTCTGTGGAAGTCTCCTGGCCTTGGAATAATGTTTGGGTGTGGGTCTCTGCATCTGCTCTTGTAAGCTGCTAGAGGAAGCCTCTCTAATGACTAGGGCTAAGCACTGATCTTAGAATACAGCAGACTATCATCAAGAACCAATTCACTGACTTTTTCTTCTTTTGCCAGTTGTGTTTGGTTCAACCATAGATCTCTATAGGATCCAGCATCTGTTCCTGGACATTCAGGCAGTGTCAGGCATGGCATCCCTCTCCTGGCTGGGGTCTAACGTTAGACCATTGGTGGGTCACTCCCACAAGCTTGGAGCCACCATTGTCTCAGCATATCCTGCAGCCAGGCCAGATCGTGGGTTGAAGGTTCTGTGGCTGGGTTGGTGTCCTAGTCCCATCATTATTGCCTTGCTGGGTTGGAGGAGGTGACTGGAAAATGCTCTGAATCTTTCATTACTATGAGTCCTCTTTAGGGTCACTCTCTGGAAGTTTCCATTGCATTTAGTTTTCTTATCAATTCCCACATGCCAACACCATTTCCAGTCATCTCACCCAGCTCTCTCTCCCTCTGCCCCACCCTCCCCCATATGATCCCTCCCGTTCCCACCACCACCTGTTCCCAATCCATCTGTAATCTATTCTATTTTTCCCTTCCGAGAGAGATCCGTGTATCCCCAGTAAAGTGAAAACAATTCTGGGTAATTAAAAAAAATTGTGAGTGTATCACAAACCCAGTTTTAAAGTTAGAGTATAGAGCAATACTAGTAAAAGCCAAAATGTCACTGGAATGAAAATAGGCAAGTTGATCAAGGAAGAATATAGATAAAGACTACTTACAGAAAGAGATAAGTTTGTCAGAAAGCTCAGAAAATATAATGTTCTCAAAGGTAATGATGATCCCACAAATGTGATGCACAACTACTATAAAACAACATGGCTCATTTATGTAATATGTTTGTCCATGTTTTGCAAGCAGTATTGTGTGAACACTGAATTGTGTTTTCTGTCTATAGATTCCACAGACGCATCAGATTATTGAGAAAAGGAGTTATAGGCAGTTACAAGTTGTCATGCTGGCCCTGGAAACTGAAACTATGTCCTCTGTCAGAACAGCCACTGCTCTTAACACTGTGTCATCTCACCAGCCCTACATCTACTCATTTTTTTTAAACTTCTTTGTTTTATTTTTATTTTTATACTTTTTTACATACAGATCCCACCCTCTCCCTCCCCTGCCCTTGCCTCCCCCTTCTGTCCAGGTCCTCAGACCACCCTCGCATCCCTTCCCCCCTACCACTCCACAGGGAGGGTGATGCCTTATAGGAGAGATCAACAAAATCTGTCAAATCATTTGGATTAGAGTCTAGGCCCCCGCCTCCTGCATCAAGGCTTAGGGAGTATCCCTTCATGTGGGAATGGGTACCAAAAGTCCTTCTGTGTAGCAGTGATACACCCTGGTTCCACTATCAGAGGTCCCTTAGACTGGCCAGGCTTCCCTCCTGAGACCCACGTTCAGGGGCACTGAGTTGGTCCAACCCTTGCTTCCTACCTATCAGTCTGAGGATCATGAGCTCCCCTTGTTCAGGTCAGCTGATTCTGGAGCCTGGTCTTGAACCCCCTTCTTATCATTCCTTCCTCTCTGCAACTGTATTCCAGGAGATGGGCTCAGTGTTTAGATGCAGATGTCTCCTTCTGCTTCCAACAGCTACTACATGAAGGTTGTAGGATGGCATATAAATTACTTATCAATCTCAACATCAGGGAAGGGAATTTAATGTAGCCTCTTCCCCCGTTACTCAGATTGTTAGTTGCATTCATCCTTGTAGTCTCAGGACATTTCTCTAGAGTCACATTTCTAGTTTTCTCTTCAAACCTATAATAAGCTCCCTCTATTATGGTATCTCTGTTTTGTCCTCATCTATTCATGCCCTGACACAATCTTCCTGTTCCCCACTTGTTCTCCTCTCCTCCCCATCCCTTTCTCCCCTAACTCCCACTTCACTCACTGCCCCTTCCGCCTGTTCCCACTATGCTCAGTATTTCTTGCCTATTCCCCCGTTTGAGAGGGGACCTTGAATGAACCTCTTAGGTCCTTTCATGTATCCTAGTTTCTCTGGTGGTGTAAACTGTAAGCTGGGTGATCCTTTGCTAGGTGTCTAAATCCATAATGAGTGATTACATACTGTGTTCATCTTTTTTGTGATGAAGAATACTCTCACCTCTGGATGGTTTCTTCAAGTTCCATCCATTTCCCTGCCAATTTCCAAAGTTGCAGTGTTTGTTTTTGTTGTTGTTGTTTTTGTTTTTTGTTTTTCCATTGAAAATAGTCCATTGAGAAATGTACCACATCTTCTTTTTTCCAGTCTTCAAAGTTATGGGGGTATGTAGGTTGATTCCAGGTTCTTCGCTATGTGGAAATAATGCTCCCTATGAACATAAGTTGGAACAGATGTCTTTGGTGAATGGATGTGAATTATTTGGGTATATTCCTAAGACAGTGGAATTGATGATTATGTAGTAGATTGATTCCATTTTCCCTGAGGAACTGCCATACTTGATCTCCAAAATGGTCAGCACATTTTGCTTCTCCCACCAGTAGTGGAACAGTGTTCCCCTTTCTCCACATCCTCCCCAGTATAAGCTGTCATTGCTGTTTCTGATTTTAGCCATTCTGACAAGAGTAAGATGGTATCTCAGAATGGTTTGTTTGTGCATTTCCCTGCCTGATGGCTAAGGATGTTGTGTACATTCTCAAGTGTCTCTTAACCATTCTGGATTCGCTCTATTGAGAAATTTCTCTTGGCAGTTGTCTCCTGCCAGTTTTTAATAGGGTTATTTGGTGTTTTGTTGACTAGTTCTTGAGTCTTTGTATGTTTTGGAGATCAGCCTTTCCGTCAAAGTGGGGTTAATAAAGCTCTATTCTCAGGCTGTGCATCTGCCATTGGGTCGCGTCACCGTTTCC
>NW_026125874.1:0-113251 GCF_943737965.1 Phodopus roborovskii
GGTCTAAGATGGGCAGGGCTATTTCACAGAGATAAGCTGCCAAAAATGTAGGTTATGCCAAACAGAAAAGAATGAAAAAAGGATCACCTAACACTTCTAGCAAGAAAGAACAATTATGACTTTGTTTCGTGCTTGACTTCTCCCTATGGGGTAAAAAAATAACTAGGGTCCTGATACTCCAACCTCCTTTTCAGGTTAAGATGACAGGTATCAGTCATCATGCTCAACGTCCTTTTACAATTCCTACTGTAATAAAATATCCCTGAATTATAGCCCTGCATGTAATATCTTTGGTAGTAAATACAGATTGCTCCAATTTATACTGTAGTAAAACACACCTGAATTATTGCCCTGCTCCATGTTAAAAACAATCTTAATGAAATTCCATCCCCAAAAATGGCACAAAAGCAATATGTACTCAGCAGAATCTGTATTGCACAGCCAGTTTTTCACTTTCAATACAGTACTCAAATTACACAATACTTACACTAATATTCCCATGATCACCTCTTTGCCCATTACTATGAATACAGCAGATCCTGCTCCATTCCTACTGGATAAAGAAGGCAGTAGAGTGAGTATTATTCAAATATTGTAAAAATATAGTTTCACTAATCATTGTTTAAAAATTGCCTTATATTCAGGGAAAACAGATGAAATTAGTATACTCCACATTTTCTCATATGCCAAAATTCATATGAGTGAAAGTGAGTGTTTAAGGAAAAAACAGTATTTTTTAAATAGCAAATCTGCTTCATTTATATTAACTTAAGGAAAATGGTCTAATGTCATGGTCTTCTTGAAGGATCAATTATCCTTAACTTTGAAAGGCAGTCTGACTGCTAGTGTTATTCCATCTACACACATGGGTGGTATGCTTCTACTTTAATAGTAATTAGAACATGAGATACCTCAACATTATCACTCAACTCTCCCTGGTGTTCCATATTTTCAGAATCATCCTGGATGGCTGAATGGTGCACAGCTTTGATCATTAAAAGAGCCACAAAGTTTAAAGTTTGCTTGGTAACAACTATTTGTATCACTACATATACTCTGCTCTTACGTACCCATTTATTCTCTGGTGGTGGATGGTAGATCAGACATATATATGAAGAAGGAATGGAGGACAGAAATCAAGTTTGGGGTGATACTGTCTACCTGTTTTTTTTTCTGATATAAAGCCTAAATTACAAGACTATGAGATTATTCCCTACATGTATTTAAGTGTGTTGCTTGTGAACCTGGTGACCACTGAAGTCAGAAGTCAGTGCTGGATTCCCTGGAATAGCAGTTAGAACAGTTGTAGTCAACCACATGGGCTGGAAACTGAAACCTGCTCCTATGCAAGAGCAGAAAATACTTGCAACTGCTCAACCTATCTTCAGCTGCTGTCTTATTTTTACGTATTTTGGAGATGAAGTTTCTCATTCCACCTATCTCTGCCTCTCAATGTTGAAGTTAGAAGTATATGCAACCATTATGTTTTTTCACTCGAGACAAGGTTCCTATATGATGCCCTGGCTGTCTTGAAACTTACTCTGTAGAACAGGCTGACCTTTGGAGATCTTTCTGCCTCTGCCTCCACAGTACTGGTGTTAAACGCATAAAACACAACCCAGCAATCTGGATTAATTTTCAAGAATTGTGAGGATTGACTTGAGGTTTTCATGGCTTTGAGGGAAGTAGTTTTCAAATTAATCAATTTATTCAATGTTTCCTTACCCCTCTTTCAAACAAACACCAATGCCTCCCATTTCTCTAAAGTTAAAATATTATTATGCTCTGTAAAACGAAAAAAAAAATGTAAGCAGTGTGAATAGGGTAATTGCCTTCCACATTTGTCATATATATCCCTCCTCCAACTAGAATGCTTTCCATTTGCATTGCTACACAGACAACACATTCCTCTGTCTTAGATACCCACCAGCTTGTTTTGAACACCACAAAATTTAAGCCTAAACATATATCATTTTTTACTTTTACAAAAAAAAAGCCCATGCATTTAGGTAGCTATGTATAGTGCAAGTTTATAATTGCAGCACTTGGAAATATGGATAGATGACTGCTACTATCTCCAAGCTGGCCTTGGCTACAAAGCAAGACCCTGCCTCAAAACAAATGAGTATACATAAAGAAACTTAAATGTAACCATCTCATATTTAATGAGTGAAAAGTACAAACCAGTGGGATGATACATGCCTTGCTTGGTACTCAGAAGCTTGAGACAGGAGTCACAAGTTCAAGGCCACAAAGGAATATATTGCTAAGAGCCTATCTTGGAAAAAGTTCAAATGAGATGAAAATAAACAATAAAACATACATTTACTTCACCACAGTTGATAAGAAGAAAATCATATCTTCTTTTGCTGTGCTAAAACACTGACCACACACAATGCAGGCCAGAAAGGGGCTTACTTAGCTTATGCTCAAGGTCACTGTCCCTAATGAGAATTACAACAGCGATCAAGCAGGACTTTGGGAAGAAAGTGTGGAGGAATGCAGTTGTCAGCTCATCTCTGGCTCTCTCACTTGCTCACAGTAAAGCTTAGCTCGTCCTCTTTGTGTACAGATAGCCCCGTGCACATGGACAGTTATAAAAGCATAACTGCTGCCCTTGTACAAGTTTCCAGATGTTATCTTTTCTTTGGCCAGCTGCAAGGCCTGTGTTAAGGCCATGAGATCAGCTTCTCATGCTGAGGTTCCTTCTGTCAGACTGCTGGTTCAACCAGTGCAGGTTTTATTCACATCACTGTCCCAGTCCTTTTAGTGCTTCCCCTGCCAGAGGGAAGTCTGTAAGATCTTTGCAAACTCCAGTCTCTTTAATCAGCAGTTGATGACAGTCACAAATTACTAGTTCATCAGTCTTCTCAGGCAGAAGAGTGGCAGGTAGTGCATCAGTGATTCATTTGTGCATTGGTTATCCATCGGTCTGTGGGCTGCTGCACAATGCTCTCCTGCTCCAATGCATAGGGGGCTATTGTAGTTATTTTCTGCCCCAAAGATAACTTGTCAGCATCTTTGACCAGTACAGCCATGGCAGACATAACTTTTAGACAGCCAGACTGTTGTTCTTTTGCTGCAGCTAATGCCTAAGAAACATACAAAGGAGACTCAGTGCCCACATGGTGTTTATTGAGTGAAGGGAGAGAAAGAGGGCTTAGCTGTTGGCCAACTGAAAGAAGGAGGAGAGAGAGAGAGAGCAGCAAGACCAGAGACAGAGCAGAGAGACCAGAGAGAGGCAGAGAGAGAGCAGAGAGAGATAGGTACTTGGTGTAGTTGCTTTAAAAGAGGCTTGTGCATGCCTAACTGAGTCCTCTTGTTGCCAGGTAAAGCTGATGTAGAGATGGCAAGGCCATGAGCATCCTGCCCATCCTTGGGTCCGGGGTCAGCTGGCTGCTAGTTCGTAACATTTCCACATATTATTGTTATTAAAAAAGGTGGGGGTTGGGCGTGGCGGGTTAGGGAATAAGGACATTGAGTTCTGGAGACTGCTTCCTGCTGAAATGGGGGTGTAGATAGTCTTTGGGATATCCGAGAAGGCTGGGGTGCAGCCAACTCCTGGTAGCTGGTTGTTTCATCACAGGTCTGACAGTATGGGGCTCTGGCATCTCTTTGAGACCTGGCAAGAGGTTAGCAGAAGAGAGGACAAGGTTAGGATTTTCTCTTAGGTCTTAGTATTTAATGGGAGAAGTGTGAGGTGGGGGAGGGTCTCCCAAGGGTGACCAGGAAGTCCCTAGGCCAGGAAAAAGGTGATTTATTGGAGTGAATCTAACCTATAAATGGATCTAATTCTTCTCCCTGGAACTTAAAAGAATCCTTTGAGTTAGTGAAAACATAAATATTAAGACATATTAGCAGCATACTCATGTTAGAAATGACTTGGCTGAAAGAATTAAAACATGCAGCTGGCAGATTTTTAGCACAATGAAAAGCACCTTAATTGTAAGGTCATAGTTACAGATGTGATCATATAGTGGCATAGTATGATGTTTAACACTGTTAAAACTTTATTGAATAATGTTAAGACTATAAACAGTAGGAACCTTAAAATACCCATTTTTGAAATCTGTTTTGAAACAATTGAAGCCTTTGTTGCTACTTTTAGCTGACAAAGCTACCAGTCATCAAAAGCATCAGAGTTCTTGAGAAGGATACAATTTTACTTGAATGATTAGAGAGTAACACAGACTTACTAGCTGGCAGCATGGACACCCACCCCAGGTCCTCCACAGTTGTTGAAGTCAGAGGCTTTAAGGACATCTGCCTTCTGTTGATGGCATGAGACCTGTGGACTAGGAGCTTTTGGAAGACTTACCTACCGTTGGCCCAAGCAACGTGGAGAAAGTCTATTCCACTGCCCTCTTGTCCACGGTCCTTAGAGCCCTTTGCAGCTGTTGAGATGAAAGGCAGGATTGCTCAGTGGCTAGCATTGGAACTTTTGTGGGTGGAGTTTCTTTCAGTGTCCATCAGTCTTCTTGGAGGAAATGCGTAGTGCCAGCAGCTGGCCTGTCTCTCTGTTATAAAAGCTTTTTAAGGAAACATTTTAAATGCCATATTCTCTAGATCTCTGAGCATTTGAGGGCTGTCTGACTGTCTAGCATAACTTAGTATACAAAAATATGTCTTTAGTTACTTGTCTTGAGCACACAGGTAGCTAGGTAAAGCTTTATCCCTGTAATTAATTAATCTGTTTGGAAAACTGGATCCAAGCTGAGAGGCTGTGGAGGGATGTTTTACTCAGAGCCCTGAAGCCTGACTGTAACTGGTTTTAACTTAGTGGGTTACAGTTATCCCTGTAGAGGACAAAGAGATGGAGAAAAACTCCCTTTGATAATAGAGGCTTAACCTTTATAAACAGCTTACAGGAAAGACTGTGTGGCATAGATATTTTGTTAGCTTGAAATAGACATGTATAACCTTAAATGTTTACCACCATTAAAAAGGCGCATAACAATTTAGAAGTATTTGAGACTTAGTACAGTTGAATTTAAGTTGTATGAGTTAGCTTACATATACATAAATTTAAATTAAATGTACAGACACATTAAACTTGACTGGGTAAAACTGAGAAGACTAGAATGTGAAGCTATGTATGACATAGTGAAAAAAAATTAGAGACAAAGAATAAAGAATAAAGCAAATAAAAGAATAAAAGCAAAAGGTAAATGAATTACAGGTTCTGTTGGTGGCAGAAGCTGGCTAGACTACCTCTGCCTAGGTGGCTTGTGTAGCAGAGGGAAGAACCTTGGGGGTGAGGCTAGGCCATGTGGTCAAGATGGTGGCTGCCATAAACATATCCCCAAAAACTAGCAGAAATCATAAAGTTTTGAGATAAAATTTTGACTTGAGTAGATGCTTCCTCAGCCCAGGCTCTGAGACAGGCTGCGGCAGTGGCTGTGGCAGCAGGAGAGTTTTAACGTGGCAGGAAGAGAACAGAAATAAGTTTAGGGTAGGAGATTATTTAGCAGAGAGATAGAAAAAACTCCTTCCATCTACCTGTTTGCTGGCAGTAATTTGAAAGATCCAGTAAAATATCAGGATCTAGAGAGCCTTTACCTGGCCAATTTGAATTATTTTCTAGGGGATATCTAGCCCACCTTTTCAGTACAAAGGTAAATAAGACTGGGTGCCTTAACAAGTGGCATCTATCAGGAATCCCAGTGGAGTGGTGAGGGGTATTTCCTTGGTCGGTTTATTCCCCATGGGTAGAGCAGAAAGTGACCATGCAGTCTTGGAACTCGTCAGCTCAAGAGTGTGGCAACACCGTAAATGAGAATGACAGAGCTTTACTGGAAGCACCTCAGCCCAAGTACTTTGCCAGGGCCAACAGGGGCTGGAAGGACTCAGCAGTCCTAGAGCAGAGCAGATATACCCCCAAGGTCGGTATGTCTTCCACCCGTGAGGAATGTACCCGACCTTAAGGAAATGGGTTAAAATTTAAAAGAGTACCTTACCTAATTGAAGTCAGTGTAGGGTAGTATTTCCAGCAAACGGGGGTGGGCGGATGAGGGTGGGGGGGTGGATGGAGGCATACTTCTGGTATCTGAAAGAGTGTCTCTGGCTAGCCGCCTGCCAGAAGAAGGCCACCAGTGACCCACATGGAGAGCCTGCCTGGGGTTCGGAACCAATGTTGTTCTTTTGCTGCAGCTAATGCCTAAGAAACACAAACACAAGACTCAATGCCCACATGTAGTTTATTGAGCAAGGGGAGAAAAGAGGGGGTATCTGGTGGCCAACCAGAAGCAGGAGAGAGAGCAGAGAGACAAGAGAGAGAGAGCAAAGAGAGGCAGAGAGAGATGTGAGAGAGCAGAGAGACCAGAGAGAGCAGAGAGAGGCAGAGAGAGAGTAGAGAGAGAGCAAAGAGAGAGAAGCACTTGGAGAGCTTATTTTAAAAGAGGCTTGAGCATGTGTTGTAAGACCTTCAGAATGAGGAGTCTTCCAGAATGAGGAGTCAATACCCCAAGAACTCAGTGTCCAGTCCAGTTGCTGCAAAATGCAAGAGGCTTTAATGAACAGGAAACAATTGCACAAACAGGCTCCTCCAGCTTGCAGCTAGGGAGAAGCCCCCTCCCCTGGGCCCAGGTGTTTTTAAAGGCAAATGCACAAGCTTAGGAAGGGGTGGGACCCTCTTTCCATTGAGTACTTGACCCTTGGAGGCCTGATGGTCTGTCTTTTAGGGTCAGCAGACCTTAGGGCTTCAGGTGTGCTAATTAATCTAGTCTGGGCAAACCAGAGTTACAGCTATCTCTTGACCCTATTTACCACCTCTTGTCTCACAGGAAAGGAGGGGCAGTGTGAATTCTTCTAATCTCAGGGACTTGTGAGTGGAAGCTAGCAAATTCCAAGGAACACATATTGGTTTCTAGGTTAGTCCATCATTAACATTACTTTTTAGGTCTTTCAGTGTAAATGAGTCCTCTAGCTGCCAGGTAAAGCTGACAAGGCCAAGAGAGTCCCACCCATCCTTAGGGCAGGGGTCAGCTGCCTGCTAGTTCCTAACACAGACCAGCCACTGGCTACAGGATCAAGCTCCTTCCCTGTTTATCGGTTACTGATAGCTGTTCAGAGTCAAAATAAATCCAGGCTCCTACATTTGACAGGATGTCTCTTTTTAACAGAGGGCACACTGGGATATCTACGAACAATTGATATATCCTGCCTACATCAAGGATCACTGCCACTGGCATACAGGACCCTTCCCGCATCCTGCTAGTGGGCACCCAACTCTGCTGTACTATCTGGCACAGGTAGGGGAAACACCACACTTGCCAAGCCCAAGGCATAGGATGTACAGGCAAATAATAACTGCAGCTGGTTGCCCCACTGAGGCCATGTCTTCTCAATTTCCTGAACTAGCTCTCAGTCAGGTCCTGGGGTCTGGCCACTGCTGGCTTGCCTTATAATTGCTAATCTCATTAACACCTGCCAGAGGGGGTAAGGTGAGCCACAACCAGCCAAGCCTCTGCAGGAAAGGCAGCCCTCCTTAGCAATGGGTATGGACTAGGGAGCACAGGGAAAGGATTACATTTCCATGGCTTCTTTTGGATTCACCCATGGCCATACTTACATGTCAAGCACGACTCTCCAACAGGAAAACAAAGCCCTCTTATGCCAGAGCTAACATTCAGATGGCAGGAACATTTAAATGCTAAGGGATGGCTTGTTCTTGCCTTCATTAGACCTACTGGGGAAGTTTCGATTGGTACACACCACCTAGTTCACCTAAAGAGGAGATGCAGGAACAGTTTTAGGGATAAGTACTTGAACCTGATAGAAAGAGTTTCAGGGCTCTACAGAGGAGAGATGACTTTGGCACAGAGACATTGAGTGTGGAGGCTCAGCAGCAGAGCACTGCCCTAGCACCTGTGAGGCCCTCATTTTGACCCTAAGCTTCTCAATCTACTTGGCCTCTTCCTCACCTGTGGTGTCTTACAATCAGGTTGTGAGCAACTGCTGTGAGGCCCCTGGCAGCTAGAGAATCTTATTCCCTAGGCTAGGAGGAGACCTAAGATTTTGTTGCTTTTGCTGAACCTGACAGCACCAATGACTTAGGGTCTGTGTCTCCACTCCACCACTGGTTAAGCTGTCTGACTTTAACACCTCTGACTGTTTCATCCTCAATAGAAAACAAAAATAAATTCCTGCTACCCCCACCCCTATCCCAACAAGCATAAACTACCTATCCAAGAAATTTTCACCTTCAAACAGTAAAGAAAGCAGGCACAATGCAACAGAAGGCACTCTGGCTATTTAAGCTTCATATTATAGGTTCCGGTCTGCTTCCCCCCATGCATAATTCCAGTCTAATGCTGATGAATATTTATGTTGTTCCAGTTTGTGGCTAATATGAACAGAAATAGTGTGCATATTCTAGCATATTCCCTCCTCTCTCTTATTCTCTATCTCTCTCTCTCTTTGTCTGTGTGTGTTTGAAACAAGCATTTATTGGGAGCAGGTGCCACAGCATGAGTGGAAGTCAGAGACAATTTATGGGAGCCAGGCAAGTGACCTTACCATTTCATTGGCCCTGCTTTTTAGTTTTTACATTTTTGTGTAGACTTATGACTGTGCACTGATGGTTCCATTTGCCTGTTGATTTCCCTGACAACTGACAAGTCTGCAACGTTTCTACTTGCTCACTGGGCCATCAAAAAAGCGCTCGGTTTCTGAAATGTCTGCCTGAGCCCTTGATAGGTTTTTTGCTGGGCTGTCTTTTTCTACTGGTTTGCACTTGTTTCCCTACTTTGGCTACAGGCCTTATGTCTGCTTTATATACCAACAGTTTCATTTCTTACAGTGTTGCCTTTCTGGCCAATTTTAATTGTCTTCTATTGGAGAGTATTCTTAACTTCCAGAAAGTTCAATTTGTGCTGGAGATGTATGTAGCTCAGTGTTTAGAGAGTGCTTGCCTAACATGCATGATACCTTGGGCTCTATTCCTGGCTCTCCATAAACTGGATATGTATGGTCGTGTATCCCTATACTCCCAATACTTGGGAGGTAGAGGCAGGAAGATCGGAGATTCAAGATCATCCACAGCTACACAGTTACATAGAAAGTTCAAGGCTAGCCTGTTATTGGAGACCATATCTCAAAAAGTCACCAAGAAAGCAGAAAGATTAGAGTTTGGCTTTCAGCCTCCACAGGGTGAGATCAATATCACCTGTAACTCCAGGTGTTGAAGGGTATCTGATGGCATTTTTTTTTTTGGAGGGCACCTATATGTGATTTTACATAGACCCACAACATAAAAATAAATATTAAAAACAAACTAATCTATCAATATTTTTAAAAGGTTGCCTTCATGACCTTTTATTCCCTCATGTCTTACTTCACACAGTCTTTTCCTACCAGGACAGTAGTACATGTCTTTTATTCTAGCACTTGGGAGACAGGAGAATCTGTGATTTTGAGATCAGCCTGGATGAACATAGTGATTACACACAGATCCTGTCTCAAAAAAACAAAAACAAAACCAAAAAATCCCAAACAACAAAAATCCCAACTTCTTGCTTCTCAAGTCCAAGGTCATGAAGCTATTACTGAGCAGTCAAACCCTTAGCAAATCTAATCTCAGCAGTGAATGAGTTACTACCTAGAAACTGCTCTTCACTGAACCTGGATCTCAAGGATTCTGCTAGGCTGGCTGGTTAATGCACTGCAGGTATCCTCCTGTCTCCATATTGTCCCTCTACTCTATTTGGAGGACTATTTGGAGAAATAGTCATGTGCCACTGTCCCTGACCTTTTACCCAATGAGCCATCTCCAGCCCCAGCCATTCAGGTAGAGGGTCTACCTAACCGCATGATGGTGAATAGTTTGGATCAAACAGCTGTTGTACTTATGTTTTGGGTATCACAAAATAGTTCTCCTGTATTGTTCTTAGCCAGATAGTGACATTTAGAAACTGGACACTTCAGAATGATACCCAGGACAGTTACCATGGGATTTGGTGGTACAATGGTTGCAGTGCCCTTCTTTTAGTCCTTACACCAGGGACTAGGCCAGCATCTGGTCTTAGCTGCCTTGGGAAGCCATCCCAATATTTGAGGATCAGTAAGTGAAATTCTCTTCCCTTTGTGTCTGTGTGGGTGTGTGTGTGTGTGTGTGTGTGTGTGTGTGTGTGTGTGTGTGTGTAGTATAAAGAATCACCCAGTCCAAGTAAATGCAAATAAAGTAGTCAGATCATCACATCACCCTAAACATGAACTTGGTAACTTTTATGTCACCTGCTTCATTGAGTGATAGACTACTACATTTACAAAGAGTGTGGTCGTGGAGAACCTCTGCAAGGAGAGAGTGGTGCCGTGTTTGAACATTAATGTTAGACTGACAGATGTATATTACCTTTTTGCAGAAGAATCTCTCATCTGCTTATTAATTTCTGTGCAAATACTTCAAATTTAGGCTATTTTGAGCTTCCACCTTATCACTGGGTAGGGTTGGGACGAAGACATTTAGTGGCAAACCACATGTTGAATTCTCACCATGCATGTACAGTGACATGTGTGGCCACAAGACCTTAGCTGATAGTAAAGAGAAGCAAATAACTGGAAATAATTTTTAATATTCACTTCTGCTTTAGATAAATTATACAATAACTTAGTCCACAACATGGACTGTATTTAATAAAACAAATTCTCAAAAGCCCTCTATATGCCCTAACTGGTTATTCAGAGCTCTGTAGAGGATTGGGCAGTAGAGGGAATTCAGCTCTTTGAGGTGTTTGTTTCTCTTTTGGGTGGTGTTGAGGCTTCAGACAAGCTTTAGTGCTCAGAGGAGCCTTGTTGGCTTGTGGGCTTGTGGGAGAACCCTTTCTTCAGACTTTACTTTCATAGCATCTATGACAATCACAACACTGAAGTTCATTTATGCACTTTCCTAAAGAGGAGAAGAGGGGGTCATGACTGCATGGGTGTGGGCCACTAAGTGCATCCTGGGATTCTATCTTCTTCCTTTTTATTATGAAGGCTATGCAGCTTTCAATCATTTGCTCAACTTGGTGATTTGCATTGCTACTTAACTACCCTATAGAGCTTATAGTTCCCTACAACATAAAGTCCAAACTCCTTAGTTTGTTTGGAAAGCTTTGAGGATTTTTTTTGTAATTTTATATAACAAAGTCCAATTAAATGAAAACAAACATTCATACACAATATTTGGGAATTTGGGCGTCGTTCTTTCCAAACTACTTCCTGCTGGTAAGGGGCGCTATCTTGGGGGAATCGAAGAAGATTCAGATATCCTAGCTGTAGTCTGTAGGGCTGTTTTGTCCAGCTGTTTGGAATGCAGGATCAGCTTGTACTCTGTTTCAGGCGGTCTGGTGTGATCAAACCACATTAGTCTGTAAGGAATCCACATCTTTTCATTTTCTGTGGAAACAAAAATAGAAATCCTTTGCCCCAGTAACTTGTTCTTCAACTTAAATTTTGGAGTCAAAGCGTTTTTTTTTTTTTTTTTTTTAATTTATTATTGTACATGTCGATCCCAGTTCCTGTTCCCTCCCTCCTTCCCTCCCCTCCAGCCCTCCCTCCCTCCTTCCCTCCCTTTTGCCCTCTCTGCCCTCTCCCATGCACTCTAAACACCCTCCCCTCCCAACCTCCCACCACAATACCATATGTAGAGGAAGGCCATCCAGTTGGGGTCATGTAGATCTGACAGGTCCTGTGAAGTAGGGACTAGGGCTTCTCTCCTATCTCTAGAATAAGGCAGTTATCCCTCCATGGGGGATATGTTTGCAAAGTCCTTTTGTGCACCAGGGATACATCCTGGCTCCACTGTCTGAGGTCTCTTAGACTGCTCAGACCTTCTGGCTGAGACCCATATTCAGGGGGGGTCCGAGTCAGTCCCCTGTTGGCTTCCCAGCTATCAGTCTAGTGGCCCTTAGCTCCTCCTTGTTCAGGTAAGCTGTCTCTATGTACTTCTACTGCATAGTCTTGTCCTCTCCATCTGCTTCTGGGTTGTAGTTCTGCTCAGTGTTTATGTATGGGTGTTTGCTCCTGTTTTCAACAGGCATTAGTTGAGGACTCCATGGAGAAGTTAGTTGTTGATCTCACTCTCCGGGAAGGGCATTTGTGATAGCCTTTCCACGGAAGCTGAGATTGTTAGTTGGGAGCAGTCTTGTAGTTCCCTCGACCTTTCTTTGTGTGCAACTTTATCATCAAACCAATATTGGCTCCCTCTTTTATGTTCTCTCTCTCGGTCTCTGACTCTCTCTCTCTCTCTTTCCTATTTTCCATTCCTAACCAGGCTCAATCCTCCTGGTCGCACATGCCTTCCTCTCCTCCCTCTCATTTTCTCCTACTTCTCTCTCCATTAGCTGTCTTCCCCCACTTTACCTGAGGTATGGGGGACTTGTCCCTTCCCAGTTCTGTGAGGGACTTTATATGAATCTCTTAGAATACAACTTGTATCCTAGTTCCTCTGGTGATGTGAATTATAGGCTGGTGATCATTTGATCTAGTTCTAAAATCCTAGCACCCACATGGTGGGTCAAAACTATCTGTAATTCTCTTAACAGGAGACCTGATACCCTCTCCTGAATTCTGAAGGCTCCTGTCACATTTATTAAATAAAAATTTTGGAAAGTAAAACTGAAACTTTGATACTACTATGTATATGAAGCTATAGTGTTTATTATGTATTTTTAGATAAATATTAAGAATTTAAAAATGGCTCTTCTCCTGTATTTCCTGGGTCATATGTCTCACACTAGGTACTCTGACCTTTTCAGAAGCTGCCCACATCCTTACCATCTCAAGGATTTTCATATTACGTCCACGGTAGCCTCACTAACGTACCTAGTTTACATAGCATCTTCATTTGGAATTTCACTTGCGAAGTGTTCCTCAACACCACAATCTTACAGCTAAGCCTATTTTTTGTCAAGAAAGACCCTGGAATTGAATGTTTATCATGACAATCATTTAGCCACTTGTAGCTGGTGGCTTCTGTGTGTGGATTGGGAAGACACAGAACATCCTTGTACAATTTCCACTAGTCAGTCCTGGCCTGGAAGTTCAGTGATAATGCCTGCCATGCAGCACTCCTCTCTATGCATAGACTGCAGGCAGCTGTGTGGGATGGAGCCCTATGTTGCATGCTGCACTGCTTATTCAGAAAAGGATGGGACTTGCTCCTTGCCTCTGCTCCCTCTTTGGGTGCTGACCAAGGGCATGTCAAGGTTGTCTAGTGCTACAGCTTCTCATCCTGTGCCAGGAATGTCACATGTATCAAAGGTGACTCCATCCTTTGAGGCAACAATCACTACAGGATGGGAAACCCATGTGCCTTCTTCAGACCTGGGCTCCTGTTTCACCTTTCTGTCTCTGGGCTCCAGGTTCTGCTGTCTCACCAAACCCTGATTCTGTGTTTTTCCAAACTTTCCCTCTCTGTCTAGAACTCACAGGTAGTCCATCAGTTTACACACCTTGCTCCTACCCACATTTCCCCCATTGCTTCTGCAGTACAAACCCCAAGAGCTCTGGATCCTTGGGCAAGCCCAGGTGCATGATGTCAGCAGGGCCCTGCTCCTTTATTAATCATCTCTGGTAGAGGTTTTGACCGTGGCGCTGAGTCACATCATTTTTGGGTGCCTCAAATGTTTCTTCCCACATTTCTTATCCCACTGATTGCTCAGCAAAGGTCCCAAATAATTACATAGATGGCTAAGGGTAAACTCTCTCCCATCTGAAGTTTACTTTCCTTTCCTGTTATCTTCGGCATGGGCTCTCACTCCTTTCCTGGGCTTCAGGAACCCAACCCTAATGCTACCACCAACCATAATGCTCACCCTAACTCTAACCATACCCTAAATAGAACTCTTATTGTCAGAAATACATGACCCTAACTGGATGTCATAGCCCCATATGGGGAGAGGGGGTGAATGGGAGGAGAGGTGGTCAGGGTGCAAGAGAAGGGGGACAGAATGTAAGAGCGAGAAAGGGTGGGGAGTGAGGGATAGGAATCAACAAGTAAAATAAACAATAATAATTGAAAAAATTCAGTATGCAGGGGTTCAGAACGTGCCCATGAGGAATAGTGGATCTAACAGAGATCTTGAGGTCTTTAGCTGAGGGAACTCTAGCAGAGTCCCAGTGATGGGTTTCAAGTATCCAGTAGGATGTTTTATTTCATTTTAAAAAATTATTAATCATATGTAGTATCCTACTTGAATATCTCATGGTAGAAAAGACGAGGGAAACAATCTCATTGTAGATGGTTGTGAACTATCATCTGGTTGGTGGGAAGTAACTCATATCCTCTTTAAGTACAACCAGCATGCTCGAACATTTAGCCATCTATCCATTCCATTGTTGTGTTTGAAGAAAAGGCCTCATTATGTAATTTTGACTGGCCTGGAATTCATTGAGATTCATGCTTTTGGCTCCTGAGTACTGTTGGACAGGATGTGTAGAAAGGGGAACACTCCTCCACTGCTTTTGGGAGTTCAAACTTGTACAGCCATTTTCAAGATAGCTATGGCAGTACCTCAGCAAGATGGGAATTGGTTTACCAGAGGACCTGGCAATCCCCCCCATATGCATATACCCATATTAACCACATTCATGCAACAAAAAAATGTGTTTAATTATACCTATAGGAGCATTATTTGTAATTGCAAGAACCTAGAAGCTACCCAGATGCCTCTCAGCTGAAGAATGGATAAAGAACTTGTGGCACATCTACACAATGGACTACTAATAGACAGAAAAAATGGAATCTGGAAATGCACTGGCAAGTGGATGGTACTTGAAGAAGCAATCATGAATGAGGTAACCCAGGCACAAAAAGTAGAACATGGTAGAGAGGAAGAGAACATAAAAGAGCAATTCATTATTGTTTTGAAGAGAAAATTGAACCTAAAGTTATATCTAGAGACCTACAAGACTGACTCCAACTAAGAATCTGAGCTACAGTGGAAAGGTTTCCATTATTGACCTTCCCTGAAAATGAGATCAACAACTAACTTATGTGCTACATGGAGCCCTCATCTAGTCTGTAGAAAACAGAAGCAAAGACCCAGAAGTAAACATTGTGTCTAACTAGAATCCAGATGCAGAGAGAGAGAGGACAAGATCGAGTTGCAGAAACACATTGAGACAGGTGACCTGATGAAGGAGGAGGTAATAGGACCCCAGACTGATAGGTGTGAATCCAGCATGGAACTGACTCAGACCCCTGAGATCGGTATCAGCTAGAAGGTGTGAGCTGTCTAATGGAGTTCAGACAGTGGGACCTGGATGTATTCCTGGTGCGCAAAAGGACCTTGAGGACACATTCCCCCAATCCAGGGATACCCCCTAAACCTAGACATAGAAGAGACATTCTAATCAACACTTCAAATGCACTGTCAGAAATACATGACCCCACTTGGATGGCCTAGCCCTATGTGTTGATTGTGGGTGAATAGGATGGCAGGGTGGTCAGGGTGAATGTGAGGGGGCAACAGATGATAAGAGGAAGGGAAGGAATTGAGGGAGATATAGGGAACAAGGATCTACATGTAAAAAATCATGAACTAATTTTAAAAAATATCCGGCATGCATGGACTCAGGATGTTCCCAAGAGGATATGGGGATCTAACAAGTATTTGGCGGTCTTTAGCTGAGGGAACTCTAGCAGAGGCCCAGTGATGGGTTTCAAGTAACCAGTAGGACATTTTATTTCATTTTTAAAAGTTATTTTGTCATATGTAGTACCCTACTTGAATGTCTGCTGGTAGAAAAGAAGAGGGCAACAGATCTGATTGTAGATGGTCGTGAGCTACCATCTGGTTGGTGGGAGTTAACTCATATCCTCTGTAAGTACAGTCAGTGTGATTCAACTTTTAGTCTTCTGTCTCTTCCATTGTTGTGTTTTTAAGAAAGGGCCTCATTATGTATCTGTGACTGGCCTGGAATTCATTGAGATTCATGCTTTTGGCTCTTGAGTCCTGGGTTCAAAGGCATGAAACACCATGATCATCTCAGGAATAAAATTTTATATTAACATCAATAAGCTTTAGTTGAGTTAAAATGGCTAGTGCTATGCATTCTGAGACAATAATTATTTTTTATTACATTTCTTATTCACACAAAATTGAGGTAGATTTTGTTTCTAAATTAAAAAGTAGTAAATTATGGGCTATAATTAGGGGTTATTGGCTAGTGTCTAGAATTCCTGATACTAAGAGATTTAGGTTCAGCCTCTATTACCAACAAAGCAAAATAGAGCCTGAGTAGGTATCTCAGTCAATAAAGTACAAACACGAAGGACCTGAGATCAAGCAAAATGCTAAAACTAGAAGGGGATGATTAAAAGTTAAACTTGTGGGACATTTGATCATTATGTGAAAATAGGGTGCTTTTTACCTTGCCTGCCTAAGGCCCTTAATTGGTTTAATAAAAAGTTAAACGGCCAATTGCTCAAAAGGAATGGATAGGCAGGATTGCTGGGCTGAGAGAAAAACTCAGGGGAATGAATCTAGGCCTGGACCCATGCCAGGAAGACATGGAAGGAGCTGCGAATACAGAATAATAGACAATAGGCTAATAGACATTTGTTAAGGTATAGGAAATTGTTGGGAACAAGGTTAAGTTAAAGGCCAATTATTCATAATTTAGAAATGTCTGTGTCATTATTTGGGGATGGATTGTTCCAAGAAAATCTGACAAGAAAGTCCAACTACATATGAGCACTGGAAAGGTGAGAGAGATCTGTAAGTCTCAGTGGCAGAAAAGTCTACCTTCATAAATGTGAACCTGATAAATAAGATGGACAATTGGAATTGAATTGACTTTGACATGTGATCTCTCTGTTGCTCTGTCACTGTCTATCTGTGCTTCTGTCTCTCTCTCCCCATAACATAAACACACACACACACACACACACACACACACACACACACACACATATACACACAGTAAACAAACAGATATATTCCATATTGTATTATGGTTGGGTGTCTTCACATATTCTGTCCCTGTACTGTGCACTTTCTGTTTGTTTACTTGAGAAAGGGTTTCCCTGTGTAGCCCTGCCTGTCCCCAATCACACTCTGTGTACAAGGCTGGTCAAAAAATGAAGTGATGCCTACCTCAGCATCCCTTAATAAAAACTGGCTCCTTATTTAGAATTAAGGCAAAAGCTGTCAGGTTTTTCAAATTGATAAATACAAGTGAGTTGACACTGCATAGTCTGAACACATATTACCTGCAAAAGCAACATATGTAGTGCCACAATACTCTGCAATGACTCAGAAAATACACTTTGAAATTGACACACTACATCTTTTTCAAAACTTGAATCAGAAGTTAGTTCCAATTTTTTCATACACAATATGATTTGTTTATTAATATTGACAAACTCTTCATTCCTAATCTCTTAAAACAATCAAAATTATTATGAGATACATAAATTCCAATAAACTTTTATGGGGAATTGAATGCAGCAGCATACCTTTGTTTGCCTCAAAGTTGCCACATGTTGTTGGAACAGGTTCAGCTTCTCTACGGTTGGGTCAGAGGTGATATGCACATCATACATAGGCCTATGAAGAAGTTTACAGAGTTCCTCATATTGTTATAAGAGTAGTTTATGTTTATGAATTCTCTCTTTTTTACATTTTTTGAGATATTCTACTTGAGTGTCCAATTCTTTTCTAGTTAATGGAGTCTTGTCTCTTTCTTTTTTTATGATTATAGTAAGGTCCATGGATGGTAATGGAACTACAAAATAATAGGAATGCCAAATGGTTAAATTGACATACAAGGCAGTTTAAGCCTCAGGTGGTGGCACAATTTTTTAAATGTAGCACTTGGGAGACAGAAGGGCAGTGGTTATCTGTGAGTTGGAGACCACCCTTGAATACAAACTATGGGCTAAGATGGGCATTGCTGTTACACAGAGATAAACTGCCAAAAATGTAGATTATGCAAAACCGAAAATAATGAAAAAAAAGGATCACCTAATACTTCTAGCAAGAAAGAACAATTATGACTTTGTTTCGTGCTTGACTTCTGCTATGTGGCAAAGAAATACCTCAGGGTCCTGATACTCCAACCTCCTTTTCAGGTTAAGCTTACAGGTATCAGTCACCATGCTCAACTTCCTTTTACAATTCCTACTGTAGTAAAATATCCCTGAATTATAGCCCTGTGTGTAATATCTTTGGTAGTAAATAGAGACTGCTCCAATTTATACTGTAGTAAAACACCCCTGAATTATTGCCCTGCTCCAAGTTAACAACAATCTTAATGAAATTCCATCCCCACAAATGGGACAAAAGCAATATGTACTCAGCACAATCTGTATTGCAAGTATAAACACAGCCAGTTTTTCACTTTCAATACAGAACTCAAATTACACAGTACTTACTCTAATATTCCCATGATCACTTCATTGCCCATTACTATGAATATAGTAGATCCTGCCCCATTCCAAGTATATAAAGAAGGCAGTAGAGTGAGTATTATTTATATATTGTAAAATATAGTTTCACTAATCATTGTTTAAAAATTGACTTATATTCAGGGAAAAAAGATGTGATTAGTATACTCCAAAGGTTCTCTTGTGCCTACATCCACACGAGGGAAATTGAGTGTTTATAAAAAAAAAAAAAAAGGTATTTTTTATGTAGCACATCTACATCATTTATATTAACTTAAGGAAAATACTCTAATGTCATGGTCTTCTTGAAGGATCAATTATCCTTACCTTTGAAAGGTAGTCTGACTGCTAGTGTTATTCCATCTACAGACATGGGTGGTATGCTTCTACTTTAATAGTAATTGGAACATGAGATACCTCAACATTATCACTCAGCTCTCCCTGGTGTCCCATATTTTCAGAATCATCCTGGATGGCTGAGTGGTACAAAGGTTTGAACATTAAAGGAGCCACAAAGTTTTAAGTTTGTCTGGTAACAACTATTTGTATCACTACATATACTCGGCTCTTATGTACCCTTTTATTCTCTGGTGGTGGATGGTAGCTCAGACATATATATGAAGAAGGAATTGAGGACATGATTGAAGTTTGGGGTGATACTGTTTACCTGGTTTTTTGATATAAATCCTAACTTACAAGACTATGAGATTCTTTCCTTCATGTATTTAAGTGTGTTGCTTGTGAATCTGGTGACCACTGAAGTCACAAGTCAGTGCTGGTTTCCCTGGAATGGCAGTTCAGGACAGTTGTAGTCCACCACATGGGCTGGAAACTGAAACCTGCTCCTATGCAAGAGCAGAAAATGCTTGCAACTGCTCAACCTATGTTCAGCTGCTGTCTTATTTTTATGTATTTTGGATGTGAAGTTTCTCATTCCACCTATCTCTGCCTCTCAATGTTGAAGTTAGAAGTATATGCAACCATTATGTTTTTTCACTCGAGACAAGGTTCCTATAGGATGCCCTGGCTGTCTTGAAACTTACTCTGTACAACAGGCTGACCTTTGTAGATCTATCTCCCTCTGCCTCCAAAGTACTGGTGTTTGAGTCATAAACCACAACCCAGCAATCTGGATTAATTTTCAAGAATTGTGAGGATTGAATTGAGGTTTCCATTGCTTTGAGGGAAGTAGTTTCCAAATTAATCAATTTATTCAAAGTTTCCTTACGCCCTCTTTCAAACAAACACCAATGTCTCCCATTTCTCTAAAGTTAAAATATTATTATGCTATGTAAAACAAAAAAAAATTAAAGCAGTGTGAATTGGGTAACTGCCTTCCACATTTGTCACATATATCCGTCCTCCAACTAGAATGCTTTCCATTTGCATTGCTAAACTGACAACATATTCCTCTGTCTTACATACCCAACAGCTTGTTTTGAACATCACAAAATTTAAGCCTAAACATATATCAATTTTACTTTTACAAAAAAGCCCCATGCATTTAATTAGCTATGTGTAGTGCAAGTTTATACCTGCAGCACTTGGAAATATGGACACTTGACTGCTACAACCTCCAACCTGGACTTGGCTACAAAGCAAGACCCTACCTCAAAACAAATAAGTATACATAAAGAAACTTAAATGTAACCATCTCATATTTAATTAGTGAAAAGTACAAACCAGTGGGATGGTACATGCCTTGCTTGGTACTCAGAAGCTTGAGACAGGAGTCACAAGTTCAAGGCCACAAAGATATTGCTAAGAGACTATCTTGGAAAAAGAAGAAATGAGATGAAAATAACCAATAATACATACATTTACTTCACCACAGTTGAAAAGAAGAAAATCATATCTTACCATTCTGGTGAGCATCTGTTGCTGTGCTAAAACACTGACCACACACAATGCAGGCCAGAAAGGGGCTTACTTAGCTTATGCTCCAGGTCACTGTTCCTAATGAGAATTACAGCAGCGACTCAAGCAGGACAGTGGGAAGAAAATGTGGAGGAATGCAGTTGTCTGCTCATCTCTGGCTTTCTCACTTGCTCACAGAAAAGCTTAGCCAGTTCCCTTTGTTTACAGATAGCCCCGTGCACATGGACAGTTATAAAAGCATAACTGCTGCCCGTGTACAATTTTCCATATTTTTTCTTTTCTTTGGCCAGCTGCAAGACCTGTGTTAAGGCCATGAGCTCAGCTTCTCATGCTGAGGTTCCTTCTGGGAGGCTGCTGGTTCAAACAGTGCAGGTTTTATTCACATCACTTTCCCAGTCCTTTTAGTGCTTCCCCTGCCAGAGTGAAGTCTGTAAAATCTTTGCAAACTCCAGTCTCTTTAATCAGCAGTTGATGACAGTCACAAATTACTAATTCATCAGTCTTCTCAGGCAGAAGATTGGCAGGTAGTGCATCAGTGATTCATGTGTGCATTGGACATCCATCGGTCTGTGGGCTGCTGCACAATGCTCTCCTGCTTTAGTGCATGGGGGGCTGTTGTAGTTACTTTCTGCCCCAAAGTTAACTTGTCAGCCAGACTGTTGTTCTTTTGCTGCAGCTAATGCCTAAGAAACACACACAGGAGACTTAGCGCCCATGTGGTGTTTATTGAGTGATGGGAGAGAAAGAGGGGTAGCTGGAGGCCAACAGAAAGAAGGAGAGATAGAGAGCAGAGAGACCAGAGACAGAGCATATAGAGCAGACAGAGGCAGAGAGAGAGTGCAGAGTGTGCATAGAGAGGCAGAGAGAGGCAGAGAGAGAGCAGAGAGAGCAGAGGCAGAGACAGAACAAAGAATGATAGGCACTTGGTGTGCTTGCTTTAAAAGAGGCTTGTGCATGCCTAACTGAGTCCTTCTTGTTGCCAGGTAAAGCTGATGTAGAGATGGCAAGGCCATGAGCATCCTGCCCACCCTTGGGTCCGGGGTCAGCTGGCTGCTAGTTCGTAACATTTCCACATATTATTGTTATTAAAAAAGGTGGGGGGTTGGGCGTGGCGGGTTAGGGTTAAGGACATTGAGTTCTGGAGACTGCTTCCTGCTGAAATGGGGGTGTAGATAGTCTTTGGGATATCCGAGAAGGCTGGGGTGCGGCCAACTCCTGGTAGCTGGTTGTTTCATCACAGTTCTGACAGTATGGGGCTCTGGCATCTCTTTGAGACCTGGCAAGAGGTTAGCAGAAGAGAGGACAAGGTTAGGATTTTCTCTTAGGTCTTAGTATTTAATGGGAGAAGTGTGAGGTGGGGGAGGGTCTCCCAAGGGTGACCAGGAAGTCCCTAGGCCAGGAAAAAGGTGATTTATTGGAGTGAATCTAACCTGTAAATGGATCTAATTCTGCTCCCTGGAACTTAAAAGAATCCTTTGAGTTTGTGAAAACATAAATATTAAGACATATTAGCAGCATACTCATGTTAGAAATGACTTGGCTGAAAGAATTAAAACATGCAGCTGGCATATTTTTAGCACAATGAAAAGCACCTTAATTGTAAGGTCATAGTTACAGATGTGATCATATAGTGGCATAGTATGGTGTTTAACACTGTTAAAACTTTATTGATTAATGTTAAGACTATAAACAGTAGCAACCTTAAAATACCCAATTTTGAAATCTGTTTTGAAACAATTGAAGCCTTTGTTGCTGCTTTAAGCTGACAAAGCTACCAATCGTCAAAAGCATCAGAGTTCTTGAGAAGGATACAATTTTACTTGAATGATTAGAGAGTAACACAGACTTACTAGCTGGCAGCATGGACAGCCACCCCAGGTCCTCCACAGTTGTTGAAGTCAGAGGCTTTAAGGACGTCTGCCTTCTGCTGATGGCATGAGACCTGTGGATTAGGAGCTTTTGGAAGACTTACCTACCGTTGGCCCAAGCAACGTGGCGAAAGTCTATTCCACTGCCCTCTTGTCCACGGTCCTTAGAGCCCTTTGCAGCAGTTGAGATGAAAGGCAGGATTGCTCAGTGGCTAGCTTTGCCACTTTTGTGGGTGGAGCTTCTTTCAGTGTCCATCAGCCTTCTTGGAGGAAATGTGTGGTGCAAGCAGCTGGCCTGTCTCTCTGTCATAATAGCTTTTTAAGGAAACATTTTAAATGCCATATTCTCTAGATCTCTGAGCATTTGAGGGCTGTCTGACTATCTAGCATAACTTAGTATACAAAAATATGTCTTTAGTTACTTGCCTTCTGCACACAGGTGGCTAGGTAAGGCTTTATCCCTGTAATTAATTAATCTGTTTGGGCAACTGGATCCAAGCTGAGAGGCTGTGGAGGGATGTTTTACTCAGAGCCCTGAAGCCTGACTGTAAATGGTTTTAACTTAGTAGGTTAGACTTATCCCTGTAGAGGACAAAGAGATGGAGAAAAACTCCCTTTGATAATAGAGGCTTAACCTTTATAAACAGCTTACAGGAAAGACTGTGTGGCATAGATATTTTGTTAGCTTGAAATAGACATGTATAACCTTAAATGTTTACCACCATTAAAAAGGCGCATGACAATTTAGAAGTATTTGAGACAGTACAGTTGAATTTAAGTTGTATGAAGTTAGCTTACATTTACATAAATTTAAATTAAATGTACAGACACATTAAACAGGACTGGGTAAAACTGAGAAGACTAGAATATGAAGCTATATATGACATAGTGAAAAAGAAATTAGAGACAAAGAATAAAGAATAAAGCAAATAAAAGAATAAAAGCAAAAGGTAAATGAATTACAGGTTCTGTTGGTGGCAGAAGCTGGGTAGACAACCTCTGCCTAGGTGGCTGGTGTAGCAGAGGGAAGAAGCATGGGGGATGAGGCTAGGCCATGTGGTCAAGCTGGTGGCTGCCATTAACATATCCCCAACAACTAGCAGAAATCATAAAGTTTTGTGATAAAATTTTGTCTTGAGTAGATGCTTCCTCAGCCCAGGCTACTGCTCTGAGACATGCTGCAGCTGGGGCGGGCAAGAGAGTTTTAACGTGGCAGGAAGAGAACAGAAATAAGTTTAGGGTAAGAGATTATTTAGCAGAGAGATAGAAAAAACTCCTTCCATCTACCTGTTTGCTGGCAGTAATTTGAAAGATCCAGTAAAATATCAGGATCTAGAGAGCCTTTACCTGGCCAATTTGAATTATTTTCTAGGGGATACCTAGCCCACCTGGGTGCCTTAACAAGTGGCATCTATCAGGAATCCCAGTGGAGTGGTGAGGGGTATTTCCTTGGTCGGTTTATTCCCCATGGGTAGAGCAGAAAGTGACAAAGCAGTCTTGGAACTCGTCAGCTCAAGAGTGTGGCAACTCCGTAAATGAGAATGGCAGAGCTTTACTGGAAGCTCCTCAGCCCACGTACTTTGCCAGGGCCAACAGGGGCTGGAAGGACTCAGCATTCCTAGAGCAGAACAGATATACCGCCAAGGTCGGTATGTCTTCCACCCGTGAGGAATGTACCCGACCTTAAGGAAATGGGTTAAAATTTAAAAGAGTACCTTACCTAATTGAAGTCGGTGTATGATAGTATTTCCAGCAAACAGGGGTGGGGGGTGGGAGTGGGGGGGTGGATGGAGGCAGACTGCTGGTATCTGAAACAGGATCCTGAGTGTCTCTGGCTGGCTGCCCACCAGAAGAAGGCCACCAGTGACCCACAAGGAGAGCCTGCCTGGGGTTCGGAACCAATGTTGTTCTTTTGCTGCAGCTAATGCCTAAGAAACACAAACACAAGACTCAGTGCCCACATGTAGTTAATTGAGCAAGGGTAGAGAAAGAGAGGGTATCTGGTGGCCAAAGGAAAGCAGGAGAGAGAGCAGAGAGACAAGAGAGAGCAGAGAGAGGCAGAGAGAGAGCAAAGAGAGAGCAAAGAGAGAGAAGCACTTGGCGAGCTTGCTTTAAAAGAGGCTTGAACATGTGTTGTAAGACCCTCAGAATGAGGAGTCTTCCAGAATGAGGAGTCAATACCCCAAGAACTCAACATCCAGTCCAGTTGCTGCAAAATGAAAGAGGCTTTAATGAACAGGAAAACTTTGCACAAACAGGCTCCTCCAGGATGCAGGCTAGGGAGAAGCCACCTCCCCAGGGCCCTGGTGTTTTTAAAGGCAAACCCACAAGCTTAGGGAGGGGGTGGAACCCTCTGTCCATTGAGTATGTGACCCTTGGAGGCCTGGTGGTCTCAATATTAGGGTCAGCAGACCTTAGGGCTTCAGGTGTGCTAATTAATCTAGTCTGGGCAAACCAGAGTTACAGCTATCTCTTGACCCTATTTACCACCTCTTGTCTCACAGGAAAGGAGGGGCAGTGTGAATAGTTCTTATCTCAGGGCCTTGTGAGAGGAAGCTAGCAAATTCCAAGGAACAGATACTGGTTTCTAGGTTAGTCCATCATTAACATTACTTTTTAGGTCTTTCAGTGTAAATGAGTCCTCTAGCTGCCAGGTAAAGCTGACAAGGCCAAGAGAGTGCCACTGTCCCTGACCTTTTACCCAATGAGCTATCTCCAGCCCCATCTGACCACGTAGAGGGTCTACCTAAGGGCATGGTGGTGAATAGTTTGGATCAAACAGCTGTTGCTGCATCCAGCTATGTACTTATGTTTTGGGTATCACAAATTAGTTCTCCTATAGGGTTCTTAGCCACATAGTGACATTTAAGAACTGGATACCTCAGAAAGATACCCAACACACTTACCATGGAATTTGTTGGTACAATGGTGGCAGTGCCCTTCTTTTAGTCCTTACACCAGGGACCAGGCCAGCATCTGGTCTTAGCTGCCTTGGGAAGCCATCCCAATATTTGAGGCTCAGTAAGTGAAATCCTCTGCTTTTGTGTCTCTGTGGTGGGTGTGTCTGTGTGTGTGTATGTGTGTGTGTGTGTGTGTGTGTGTGTGTGTAGTATAAAGAATCACCCAGTCCAAGTAAATGCAAACAAAGTAGTCAGATCATCACACCAGCCTAAACATGAACTTGGGTCACAACTATCTGTAATTATTTTAACAGGAGACTTGATACCCTCTCCTGGGTTCTGAAGGCTCCTGTCACTCAGGAACAAATGCATGCACATTTATTAAATAAAAATTTTGGAAAGTAAAACTGAAACATTGATACTACTATGTATATGAAGCTATAGTTTTTATTATGTATTTTTAGATAAATATTAAGAATTTTTTTATTTTTTTTATTTAATTTTATATAACAAAGTCCAAGTAAATGAAAACAAACATTTATACATAATATTTGGGAATTTGGGCTTCGTTCTTTCCAAACTACTTCCTGCTGGTAAGGGGCGCTATCTTGGGGGAATCGAAGAAGATTCAGATATCCTAGCTGTAGTCTGTAGGGCTGTTTTGTCCAGCTGTTTGGAATGCAAGATCAGCTTTTACTCTGTTTCAGGCGGTCTGGTGTGATCAAACCACATTAGTCTGTAAGGAATCCACATCTTTTCATTTTCTGTGGAAACAAAAATAGAAATCGTTTGCCCCAGTAACTTGTTCTTCAACTTAAATTTTGGAGTCAAAGCGTTTTTTTTTTTTTTTTTTTTTAATTTATTATTTTACATGTCGATCCCAGTTCCCGTTCCCTCCCTCCTTCCCTCCCCTCCAGCCCTCCCTCCCTCCTTCCCTCCCTTTTGCCCTCTCTGCCCTCTCTCATGCACTCTAAACACCCTCCCCTCCCAACCTCCCACCACAATACCATATGTAGAGGAAGGCCATCCAGTTGGGGTCATGTAGATCTGACAGGTCCTGTGAAGTAGGGACTAGGGCTTCTCTCCTATCTCTAGAATAAGGCAGTTATCCCTCCATGGGGGATATGTTTGCAAAGTCCTTTTGTGCACCAGGGATACATCCTGGCTCCACTGTCTGAGGTCTCTTAGACTGCTCAGACCTTCTGGCTGAGACCCATATTCAGGGGGGGTCCGAGTCAGTCCCCTGTTGGCTTCCCAGCTATCAGTCTAGTGGCCCTTAGCTCCTCCTTGTTCAGGTAAGCTGTCTCTATGTACTTCTACCGCATGGTCTTGTCCTCTCCATCTGCTTCTGGGTTGTAGTTCGGCTCAGTGTTTATGTATGGGTGTTTGCTCCTGTTTTCAACAGGCATTAGTTGAGGTCTCCATGGAGAAGTTAGTTGTTGATCTCACTCTCCGGGAAGGGCATTTATGATAGCCTTTCCAAGGAGGCTGAGATTGTTAGTTGGGAGCAGTCTTGTAGTTCCCTCGACCTTTCTTTGTGTGCAACTTTACCATCAAACCAATATTGGCTCCCTCTTTTGTGTTCTCTCTCTCTGTCTCTGACTCTCTCTCTCTCTCTTTCCTATTTTCCATTCCTAACCAGGCTCAATCCTCCTGGTCGCACATGCCTTCCTCTCCTCCCTCTCATTTTCTCCTACTTCTCTCTCCATTAGCTGTCTTCCCCCATTTTACCTGAGGTATGGGGGACTTGTCCCTTCCCAGTTCTGTGAGGGACTTTATATGAATCTCTTAGAATACAACTTGTATCCTAGTTCCTCTGGTGATGTGAATTATAGGCTGGTGATCATTTGATCTAGTTCTAAAATCCTAGCACCCACATGGTGGGTCACAACTATCTGTAATTCTCTTAACAGGAGACCTGATACCCTCTCCTGAATTCTGAAGGCTCCTGTCACATTTATTAAATAAAAATTTTGGAAAGTAAAACTGAAAATTTGATACTACTATGTATATGAAGCTATAGTGTTTATTATGTATTTTTAGATAAATATTAAGAATTTAAAAATGGCTCTTCTCCTGTATTTCCTGGGTCATATGTCTCACACTAGGTACTCTAACCTTTTCAGAAGCTGCCCACATCCTTACCATCTCAAGGATTTTCATATTACGTCCACGGTAGCCTCACTAACGTACCTAGTGTACATAGCATCTTCATTTGGAATTTCACTTGCGAAGTGTTCCTCAACACCACAATCTTGCAGCTAAGCCTATTTTTTGTCAAGAAAGACCCTGGAATTGACTGTTTATCATGACAACCATTTAGCCACTTGTAGCTGGTGGCTTCTGTGTATGGATTGGGAAGACACAGAACATCCTTGTACAATTTCCACTAGTCAGTCCTGGCCTGGAAGTTCAGTGATAATGCCTGCCATGCAGCATTCCTCTCTATGCATAGACTGCAGGCAGCTGTGTGGGATGGAGCCCTATGTTGCATGCTGCACTGCTTATTCAGAAAAGGATGGGACTTGCTCCTTACCTCTGCTCCCTCTTTGGGAGCTGACCAAGGGCATGTGAAGGTTGTCTAGTGCTACAGATTCTCATCCTGTGCCAGGAATGTCACATGTATCAAAGGTGACTCCAACCTTTGAGGCAAAAATCACTACAGGATGGGAAACTAATGTGCCTTCTTCAGACCTGGGCTCCTGTTTCACCTTTCTGTCTCTGGGCTCCAGGTTCTGCTGTCTCACCAAACCCTGATTCTGTGTTTTTCCAAACTTTCCCTCTCTGTCTAGAACTCACAGGTAGTCCATCAGTTTACACACCTTGCTCCTACCCACATTTCCCCCATTGCTTCTGCAGTACAAACCCCAAGAGCTCTGGATCCTTGGGCAAGCCCAGGTGCATGATGTCAGCAGGGCCCTGCTCCTTTATTAATAATCTCTGGTAGAGGTTATGACCGTGGCGCTGGGTCACATCATTTATGGGTGCCTCAAATGTTTCTTCCCACATCTCTTATCCCACTGATTGCTCAGCAAAGGTCCCAAATAATTACATAGATGGCTAAGGGTAAACTCTCTGCCATCTGAAGTTTACTTTCCTTTCCTGTTATCTTTGGCATGGGCTCTCACTCCTTTCCTGGGCTTCAGGAACCCAACCCTAATGCTACCACCAACCATAATGCTCACCCTAACTCTAACCATACCCTAAATAGAACTCTCATTGTCAGAAATACATGACCCTAACTGGATGTCATAGCCCCATATGGGGAGAGGGTGGGAATGGGAGGGGTAGTGGTCAGGGTGCAAGAGAAGGGGGACAGAATGTAAGAGCGAGAAAGGGTGGGGAGTGAGGGATAGGAATCAACAAGTAAAATAAACAATAATAATTGAAAAAATTCAGTATGCAGGGGTTCAGAACGTGCCCATGAGGAATAGTGGATCTAAAAGAGATCTTGAGGTCTTTAGCTGAGGGAACTCTAGCAGAGGCCCAGTGATGGCTTTCAAGTATCCAGTAGGACGTTTTATTTCATTGTAAAAAATTATTAATCATATGTAGTATCCTACTTGAATATCTCATGGTAGAAAAGACGAGGGCAACAATCTCATTGTAGATGGTTGTGAACTATCATCTGGTTGGTGGGAAGTAACTCATATCCTCTTTAAGTACAACCAGCATGCTTGAACATTTAGCCATCTATACATTCCATTGTTGTGTTTGAAGAAAAGGCCTCATTATGTAATTTTGACTGGCCTGGTATTCATTGAGATTCATGCTTTTGGCTCCTGAGTACTGTTGGACAGGATGTGTAGAAAGGTGAACACTCCTCCACTGCTTTTGGGAGTTCAAACTTGTACAGCCATTTTCAAGATAGGTATGGCAGTACCTCAGCAAGATGGCAATTGTTTTACCACAGGACCTGGCAATCCCCCCCCATATGCATATACCCATATTAACCACATTCATGCAACAAAAAAATGTGCTTAATTATACCTATAGGAGCATTATTTGTAATAGCAAGAACCTAGAAGCTACCCAGATGTCTCTCAGCTGAAGAATGGATAAAGAATTGTGGCACATCTGCACAATGGACTACTAATCTACAGAAAAAATGGAATCTGGAAATGCACTGGCAAGTGGATGGTACTTGAAGAAGCAATCATGAATGAGGTAACCCAGGCACAAAAAGTAGAACATGGTACAGAGGAAGAGAACATAAAAGAGCAATTCATTATTGGTTTGAAGAGAAAATTGAACCTAAAGTTATATCTAGAGACCTACAAGACTGACTGAAACTAAGAATCTGAGCTACAGTGGAAAGGTTTCCATTATTGACCTTCCCAGAAAATGAGATCAACAACTATCTTATGTGCTACATGGAGCCCTCATCTATTCTGTAGAAAACAGAAGCAAACACCCATAAGTAAACACTGCGTCTAACTAGAATCCAGATGCAGAGAGAGAGAGGACAAGATCGAGTTGCAGAAACACATTGAAACAGCTGACCTGATGAAGGAGGAGGTAATAGGACCCCAGACTGATAGGTGTGAATCTAGCATGGAACTGACTCAGAATAGAGCCCAGGGTCTCATGCATGTTAGGCAAGCACTCTCTAAACACTGAGCTACATACATCTCCAGCACAAATTGAACTTTCTGGAAGTTAAGAATTCTCTCCAATAGAAGACACTTAAAATTGGCCAGAAAGGCAACACAGTAAGAAATGAAACTGTTGGTATATAAAGCAGACATAGGACCTGTAGCCAAAGTAGGGAAACAAGTGCAAACCAGTAGAAAAAGACAGCCCAGTAAAAACGATGAATGGCTTAGGCAGACATTTCAGAAACGGTGTACTCTTTTGATGGCCTAGTGAGCAAGTGGAAAGGTTGCAGACTTGTCAGTTGTCAGTGAAATCAACAGGCAAATGGAACCATCAGTGCACAGTCATAAGTCTACACAAAAATGTAAAAACTTAATGGCAGGGCCAGTGAAATGGTAAGGTCACTTGCCTGGCTCCCACAAATTGTCTCTGACTTCCACTCCTGCTATGGGACCTTCTCCCAATAAATGCTTGTTTAAAACACATACACAGAGAGACGGGGAGGGGGGGTGTGAAATAAGAGAGAAAGAGGAACATGCTAGAAGGTGCACACGAGTTCTGTTCATAGTAGCCACAAACTGGAACAACACAAATATCCATCAGCATTAGAGTGGAATTAGGCATGGGTGAAGAAGAGGCCAAGGAGATGGAGAAGCTTAGGGTCAAACTGAGGGCCTCACAGGTGCTAGGGCAGTGCTCTGCTGTTAAGCCTCCAAACTCAACCTCTCTGTGCAAAAGTTATTTGTCCTCTGTAGAGCCCAGAGTCCCTGTCTATAAGGTTCAAGGACTTATCCCTTTAAATTGTTCCCGCATCTCCTATTTAGGTGAACTAGGTGGTGTGTACCAATCGAAAGTGCCCCAGTAGATCAAAAGAAGGCAAGAACAAGGCATCCCTAAGCAATTAAACGTTCCTGCCATCTGAATGTCAGCTCTAGCATGAGAGAGCTGTGTTTCCCTGTTGCACAGTGGTGCTTGACTTACAAGTATTGCCATGGATGAATCCCAAAGAGGCTGATTAAATGTGATCCTTTCCCTGTGCTCTGAAGTCCATACCCACTGCCAAGAGGGCTGCCTACCTGCAGAGTCTCAGCAGGGTGGGTCTCCCCTTACCCCCTGTGGCAGGTGTTAATGAGATTAGCAATTAAAAGGCAGGCCAGCAGAGGGCAGACACCAGGACCTGACTGAGAGCCAGCTCAGGAAATGGAGAAGGCATGGCCTCAGTGAGGCAACCAGCTGCAGTTCCTGTTCGCCTGCATCCCCTATGCCATGGGCTTGGAAAGTGTGGTGTTTCCCGTACCTGTGCCAGATAGTATATTGGAGTTGAGTGCCCACTACCAGGATACAGGAGCTGCCTGGACGCCGGGGGCAGTGATCCTTGATGTAGGTCGGTTATATCACTTGTTCCTAGATATCCTAGGATGCCCTTACCTTCTGTTAAAAAGAGACATCCTGTCAAATGTAGGAGCCTGGATTTGTTTTGACTCTGAACAGCCATCAGTAACCGATAAACAGGGAAGGAGCTTGATCCTGTAGGCAGTGGATGGTCTGGCTGTCTAAAAGCTATGATGGACATGGCTGTACTGGTCAAAGACTCTGACATGTTAACTTTGGGACAGAAAGTAATTACAATAGCCACCCATGCACTGGTGACCAGGAGAGCATTCTCAGGCAGCCCACAGAACAATGGATGTCCAATGTCCACATGAATCACTGATGCACTACCTGCCATTCATCTGCCTGAGAAGACTGATAAATAAGTAATTTGGGACTGTCTTCACCTGCTGATTAAAGAGGCAGGAGATTGCAAAGACCTTACAGTCTTCCCTCTGGCCATGGAAACACTAACTTAGTTCACTGATGGGAACAGTTACCTTGTGAAAGATAAAGAAAGGACTGGGACAAGGATGTGAATGAAACCTGCATGGTTTGAGCCAGCAGCCTGCCAGAAGGAACCTCAGCATGAGAAGCTGAGCTCTTGGCCTTAACACAGGCCTTGTAGCTGGCAAAAGAAAGGACAAAAATCTGTAAACCTGTACATGGGCAGCAGTTATGCTTTTATAACTGTCCATGTGCACGGGGCTGTCTGTAAACAAAGGGGACTGGCTAAGCTTTACTGTGAGCAAGTCAGAGAGCCAGAGATGAGCTGACACCTGCATTCCTCCACATTTTCTCCCCACTGATCTCCTTGAGTCGCTGCTGTAATTCTCATTAGGGACAGTGACCTGGAGCATAAGCTAAGTAAGCCCCTTTCTGGCCTGCATTGTGTGTGGTCAGTGTTTTAGCAAAGCAACACATGCTCACCAGAATGGTAAGATATGATTTTCTTCTTTTCAACTGTGGTGAAGTAAATGTATGTTTTATTGTTTATTTTCATCTCATTTGTTCTTTTTCCAAGATAGGCTCTTAGCAATACAGTCCTTTGTGGCCTTGAACTTGTGACTCCTGTCTCAAGGTTCTGAGTACTGAGCAAGGCATGTACCATTCCACTAGTTTGTAATTTTCACTAATTAAATATGACATGGTTACATTTAAGTTTATTTATGTATACTTATTTGTTTTGAGGCAGGGTCTTGCTTTGTAGCCAAGGCCAGCTTGAAGGAAGTAGCAGTCATGTGTCCATACTTCCAAGTGCTGCAATTATAAACTTGCACTACACATAGATACCTAAATGCATGGGGCTTTTTTGTAAAAGTAAAAAATGATATATGTTTAGGCTTAAATTTTGTGGTGTTCAAAACAAGCTGGTGGGTATCTAAGACAGAGGAATGTGTTGTCTGTGTAGCAATGCAAATGGAAAGCATTCTAGTTGAAGGAGGGATATATATGACAAATGTGGAAGGCAGTTACCCTATTCACCCTGCTTACAATTTTTTTTTGTTTTACAGAGCATAATAATATTTTAATTTTAGAGAAATGGGAGGCATTGGTGTTTGTTTGAAAATGGGGGTTAGGAAACACTGAATAAATTGATTAATTTGAAAACTACTTCCCTCAAAGCCATGAAAACCTCAAGTCAATCCTCACAATTCTTGAAAATTAATCCAGATTGCTGTGTTGTGGATTATGCCTTTAACACCAGTACTTTGGAGGCAGAGGCAGAGGCAGAAAGTTCTCCAAAGGTCAGCCTGTTGTACAGAGTAAGTTTCAAGACAGCCAGGGCATCCTATAGGAACCTTGTCTCGAGTGAAAAAACATAATGGTTGCATATACTTCTAACTTCAACATTGATAGGTGGAATGAGAAACTTCACCTCCAAAATACGTAAAAATAAGACAGCAGCTGAAGATAGGTTGAGCAGTTGCAAGCATTTTCTGCTCTATTGCATAAGAGCAGGTTTCAGTTTCCAGCCCATGTGGTGGACTACAACTGTCCTGAACTGCTATTCCAGGGAAACCAGCCCTGACTTGTGACTTCAGTGGTCACCAGGTTCAAAAGCAACACACTTAAATACATGAAGGAAAGAATCTCATAGTCTTGTAAGTTAGGCTTAATATCAAAAACCCAGGTAGACAGTATCACCCCAAACTTGATTTCTGTCCTCCATTCCTTCTTCATATATATGTCTGAGCTACCATCCACCACCAGAGAATAAATGCATACATAAGAGCCGAGTATATGTAGTGATACAAATAGTTGTTAGCAGACAAACTTAAAACTTTTGGCTCCTTTAATGATCAAACCTGTGTACCACTCAGCCATCCAGGATGATTCTGAAAATATGGGACACCAGGGAGAGCTGAGTGATAATGTTGAGGTATCTCATGTTCCAATTACTATTAAAGTAGAAGCATACCACCCATGTCTGTAGATGGAATAACACTAGCAGTCAGACTGCCTTTCAAAGGTAAGGATAATTGATCCTTCAAGAAGACCATGACATTAGAGCATTTTCCTTAAGTTAATATAAATGATGTAGATGTGCTAAATAAAAAATACTTTTTTTTTTTTCTTAAACACTCAAGTTCACTCATGTGAATTTAGGCACATGAGAACCTTTGGAGTATACTAATCACATCTGTTTTCCCTGAATATAAGTCAATTTTTAAACAATGATTAGTGAAACTTTATTTTACAATATATAAATAATACTCACTCTACTGCCTTCTTTATATACTAGGAATGGGGCAGGATCTACTGTATTCATAGTAATGCGCAAAGAGGTGATCATGGGAATTTTAGAGTAAGTACTGTGTAAATTGAGTTCTGTATTGAAAGTGAAAAACTGGCTGTGTTTATACTTGCAATACAGTTTTGCTGAGTACATATTGCTTTTGTCCCATTTGTGGGGATGGAATTTCATTAAGATTGTTGTTAACTTGGAGCAGGGCAATAATTCAGGGGTGTTTTACTACAGTATAAATTGGAGCAGTCTCTATTTACTACCAAAGATATTACACGCAGGGCTATAATTCAGGGATATTTTACTACAGTAGGAATTGTAAAAGGAAGTTGAGCATGATGACTGATACCTGTAAGCTTAACCTGAAAAGGAGGTTGGAGTATCAGGACCCTGAGGTATTTCTTTGCCAAAGAGCAGAAGTCAAGCACGAAACAAAGTCATAATTGTTCTTTCTTGCTAGAAGTATTAGGTGATCCTTTTTTTCAATATTTTCTGTTTGGCATAACCTACATTTTTGGCAGTTTATCTCTGTGTAATAGCCCTGCCCATCTTAGCCCATAGATTGTATTCAAGGGTGGTCTCCAACTCACAGGTAACCACTGCCCTTCTGTCTCCCAAGTGCTACATTTAAAAAATTGTGCCACCACCCGAGGCTTAAACTGCCTTGTATGTCAATTTAACCATTTGGCATTCCTATTATTTTGTAGTTCCATTACCATCCTTGCACCTTACTATAATCATATCTGGTTTCATAAAATAAAGAAAGAGAAAAGTCCCCATTAACTAGAAAAGAATTGGACACTCAAGTAGAATATCTCAAAAAATGTAAAAAAGAGAGAATTCATAAACATAAACTACTCTTATAACAATATGAGGAACTCTGTAAACTTCTTCATAGGCCTGTGTATGATGTGCATATCACCTCTGACCCAACTGTAGAGAAGCTGAACCTGTTCCAACAACATGTGGCAACTTTGAGGCAAACAAAGGTATGCTGCTGCATTCATTCCCCCATAAAATTTGATTGGAATTTATGTATCTCATAATAATTTTGATTGTTTTAAAAGATTAGGAATGAACAGTTTGTCAATATTGATAAACATATCCTATTGTGTATGAAAAAATTGGAACTAACTTCTGATTCAAGTTTTGAAAAAGATGGAGTGTGTCAATTTCAAAGTGTATTTTCTGTGTCATTGCAGAGTATTGTGGCACTACATATGTTGCTTTTGCAGGTAATATGTGTTCAGATTATGCAGTATCAACTTACTTGTATTTATCAATTTGAAAAACCTGACAGCTTTTGCCTTAATTCTAAATAAGGAGCCAGTTTGTATTAAGGGATGCTGAGGTAGGCATCACTTCAGTTTTTGACCAGCCTTGTACACAGAGTGAGTTTGGGGACAGGCAGGGCTACACAGGGAAACCCTTTCTCGAGTAAACAAACAGAAAGGGACAAAATATGTGAAGACACCCAACCATAATACAATATGGAATAAATCTGTTTGTTTACTGTGTGTATGTGTGTGTGTGGCTGGTGGGTGGGTGTGGTGTGTTTGTTTATATTATGGCGAGAGAAAGACAGAAGCACAGATAAACAGAGACAGAGCAATAGAGAGATCACGTGTCAAAGTCCATTCAATTCCAATTGTCCATCTTATTTATCAGGTTCACATTTAGGAAGGTAAACTTTTCTGCCACTGAGACTTACAGATCTCTCTCACCTTTCCAGTGCTATTATGTAGTTGGACTTTCTTGTCAGATTTTCTTGGAACAATCCATCCCCAAATAATGACACAGACATTTCTAAATTATGAATGATTGGCCTTTAACTTAACCTTGTTCCCAACAATTTCCTATACCTTAACAAATGTCTATTAGCCTATTGTCTATTATTCTGTATTCGCAGCTCCTTCCTTGTCTTCCTGGCATGGGTCCAGGCCTAGATTCATTCCCCTGAGTTTTTCTCTCAGCCCAGCAATACTGCCTAACCATTCCTTTTGAGCAATTGGCCGTTTAACTTTTTATTAAACCAATTAAGGGCCTTAGGCAGGCAAGGTAAAAAGCACCCTATTTTCACATAATGATCAAATGTCCCACAAGTTTAACTTTTAATCATCCCCTTCTAGATTTAGCATTTTGCTTGATCTCAGGTCCTTCGTGTTTGTACTTTATTGACTGAGATACCTACTCAGGCCCTATTTTGCTTTGTTGGTAATAGAGGCTGAACTTAAATCTCTTAGTATCAGGAATTCTAGACACTAGCCAATAACCCCTTATTATAGCCCATAATTTACTACTTTTTTATTTAGAAACAAAATCTACCTCAATTTTGTGTGAATAAGAAATGTAATAAAAATTATTGTCTCAGAATGCATAGCACTAGCCATTTTAACTAAACTAAAGCTTATTTATGTTAATATAATATTTTATTCCTGAGATGATCATGGTGTTTCATGCCTTTGAACCCAGGACTCAGGAGCCAAAAGCATGAATCTCAATGAATTCCAGGCCAGTCACAGATACATAATGAGGCCCTTTCTTAAAAACACAACAATGGAAGAGACAGAAGACTAAAAGTTGAAGCACACTGACTGTACTTACAGAGGATATGAGTTAACTCCCACCAACCAGATGGTAGCTCACGACCATCTACAATCAGATCTGTTGCCCTCTTCTTTTCTACCAGCAGACATTCAAGTAGGGTACTACATATGACAAAATAACTTTTAAAAATGAAATAAAATGTCCTACTGGTTACTTGAAACCCATCACTGGGCCTCTGCTAGAGTTCCCTCAGCTAAAGACCGCCAAATACTTGTTAGATCCCCATATCCTCTTGGGAACATCCTGAGTCCATGCATGCCGGATATTTTTTAAAATTAGTTCATGATTTTTTACATGTAGATCCTTGTTCCCTATATCTCCCTCAATTCCTTCCCTTCCTCTTATCATCTGTTGCCCCCTCACATTCACCCTGACCACCCTGCCATCCTATTCACCCACAATCAACACATAGGGCTAGGCCATCCAAGTGGGGTCATGTATTTCTGACAGTGCATTTGAAGTGTTGATTAGAATGTCTCTTCTATGTATAGGTTTAGGGGGTATCCCTGGATTGGGGGAATGTGTCCTCAAGGTCCTTTTGCGCACCAGGAATACATCCAGGTCCCACTGTCTGAACTCCATTAGACAGCTCACACCTTCTAGCTGATACTGATCTCAGGGGTCTGAGTCAGTTCCATGCTGGATTCACAGCTATCAGTCTGGGGTCCTATTAGCTCCTCCTTCATCAGGTCAGCTGTCTCAACCTGTTTCTGCAACTCGATCTTGTCCTCTCTCTCTCTGCATCTGGATTCTATTTAGACTCAGTGTTTACTTATGGGTGTTTGCTTCTGTTTTCTACAGAGACTAGAAGAGGGCTCCATGTAGAGCTCGAGTTAGTTGCTGATCTCATTCTCAGGGAAGGTCAATAATGGAAGCCTTTCCACTGTTGCTCAGATTGTTAGTTGGAGTCAGTCTTGTAGGTCTCTAGATATAACTTTAGGTTCAATTTTCTCTTCAAACCAATAATGACTTGCTCTTTATGTTCTCTCCCTCTCTACCATGTTCTACTTTTTGTGCCTGTGTTACCTCATTCATGATTGCTTCTTCAATTACTATCCACTTGCCTGTGCATTTCCAGATTCCATTTTTTCTGTAGATTAGTAGTCCATTGTGTAGTTGTGCCACAAGTTCTTTATCCATTCTTCAGTTGAGAGGCATCTGGGTAGCTTCTAGGTTCTTGCTATTACAAATAATGCTGCTATAGGTATAAATAAACACATTTTTTGTTGCATGAATGTGGATAATTTGGGTATATGGCTATGAGTGGTATTGCCAGGTCCTGTGGTAAACCATTTCCCATCTTGCTGAGGAACTGCCATAGCTATCTTGAAAATGGCTGTACAAGTTTGAACTCACAAAATCAGTGGAGGAGTGTTACCCTTTCTACACATCCTGTCCAGCAGTACTCAGGAGCCAAAAGCATGAATCTCAATGAATTCCAGGCCAGTCAAAATTACATAATGAGGCCTTTTCTTCAAACACAGCAATGGAATGGTTAGATGGCTAAAAGTTCAAGCACACTGATTGTACTTATAGAGGATATGAGTTACTTCCCAACAATCACATGGTAGTTCACAACCATCTACAATGAGATTGTTGCCCTCATCTTTTCTACCAGGAGATATTCAAGTAGGATACTACACATGATAAATAATTTTTTAAAATGAAATAAAACATCCTACTGGATACTTGAAACCCATCACTGGGCCTCTGGTAGAGTTCCCTCAGCTAAAAACCTCAAGATCTCTTTTAGATCAACTATTCCTCATGGGCACTTTCTGAGCCACTGCATACTGAATTTTTTTCAATGATTATTGTTTATTTTACTTGTCGATTCCTATGCCTCACTCCCTACCCTTTCTCCCTCTTACATTCTGTCCCCCTTCTCTTGCACCCAGACCACCTCCCCTCCCATTCACCCCCTCTCCCCATATGGTGCTATGACTTCTAGGTATGGTCATGTATTTCTGACAATGAGAGTTCTGTTTAGGGTATGGTTAGAGTTAGGGTGAGCATTATGGTTGGTGGTAGCGTTAGGGTTGGGTTCCTGAAGCCCAGGAAAGGAGTGAGAGCCCATGCCGAAGATAACAGGAAAGGAAAGTAAACTTCAGATGGGAGAGAGTTTACCCTTAGCTGTCTATGTAATTATTTGGGACCTTTGCTGAGCAATCAGTGGGATAAGAGATGTGGGAAGAAACATTTGAGGCACCCATAAATGATGTGACCCAGCGCCACAGGTCAACACCTCTACCAGAGATGATTAAAAAAGGAGTAGGGCCCTGCTGACATCATGCACCTGGGCTTGCCCAAGGATCCAGAGCTCTTGGGGTTTGTACTGCAGAAGCAATGGGGGAAATGTGGGTAGGAGCAAGATGTGTAAACTGATGGACTACCTGTGAGGTCTAGACAGAGAGGGAAACTTTGGAAAAACACGGAGGGCCAGAATCAGGGTTTGGTGAGACAGCAGAACCTGGAGCCCAGAGACAGAAAGGAGAAACAGGAGCCCAGGTCTGAAGAAGGCACATGGGTTTCCCATCCTGTAGTGATTGTTGCCTCAAGGGATGGAGTCATGGCCATGCAGTCATGGCCCCCTCTTCTCCTCTTTAGGAAAGTGCATAAATGAACTTCAGTTTTGCGATTGTCATAGATGTTATGAAAGTAAAGTTGAAGAAAGGGTTCTCCCACAAGCCAATATAGGCTGCTCTGAGCACTATAGCTTGTCTGAAACCTCAAAACCACCCAACAGAGAAACAAAAACCTCAAAGAGCTGAATTTGCACTACTGCCCAATCCTCTACAGAGCTCTGAGTAACCAGTTAGGGCATATGGAGGGCTTTTGAGAATTTGTTTTATTAAATACAGTCCATGTTGAGGACTAAGTTATTGTATAAATTATCTAAAGCAGAAGTAAATGTTAAAAATCATTTCCAGTTATTCGCTTCTCTTTAGTATCATCTAAGGTCTTGTGGCCAAACATGTCACTGTACATGCATGGTGACAATGCAACATGTGGTTTGCCACTAAATATCTTCTCCCCAACCGTACCCGGTGATAAGGTGGAAGCTCAAAATAGCCTAAATTTAAGGTATTAGCACAGAAATTAACAAGCAGATGAGAGATTCTTCTGCAAAAAGTTAATATACATCTGTCAGTCTAACATTAATGTTCACACACTGCATCACTCTCTCAGTGCAGAGGTCTCCTACGACCACACTCATTGTAAATGTAATAGTCCATCACTCAATGAATCAGCTCACATAAAAGTTACCAAGTTCATGTTTAGGGTGGTGTGATGATCTGACTACTTTATTTGCATTTACTTGGACTGGGTGATTCTTTATACTACACTCACCCACACACACACACACACACACACACACACACACACACACACACACACACACACACCACAGAGACACAAAGGCAGAGAATTTCACTTACTGAGCCTCAAATATTGGGATGGCTTCCCAAGGCAGCTAAGACCAGATGCTGACCTGGTCCCTCGTGTAAGGACTAAAAGAAGGGCACTGCCACCATTGTACCAACAAATGCCATGGTAAATGTCCTGAGTATCTTTCTGAGGTGTCCAGTTCCTATATATCACTATGTGACTAAGAACCCTACAGGAGAACTAATTTGTGATACCCAAAACATAAGTACATAGATGGAGGCAGCAACAGCTGTTTGATCCAAACTATTCACCATCATGCCCTTAGGTAGAAACTCTACCTGGAGGGCTGTGGCTGGAGATGGCTCATTGGGTAAAAGGTCAGGGACAGTGGCACATGACTATTTCTCCAAATACAGAGGAGAGGGACATTATGGAGACAGGAGGATCCCTGCAGTGCATTAACCAGCCAGCCTAGCAGAATCCTTGTGATCCAGGTTCATTGAAGGGCAGTTTCTAGGCAGTAACTCGTTCACTGCTGAGATTAGCTTTGCTAAGGGTTTGACTCCTCAGTTATAGCTTCATGACCTTGGACTTGAGAAGCAAGAAGTTCGGATTTTTGTTGTTCTTTGGGTTTTTTTGGTTTTGTTTTTGTGTTTTTGAGACAGGATCTGTGTGTAATCACTATGTTCAACCAGGCTGATCTCGAAATCACAGATTCTCCTGTCTCTCCAGTGCTAGAATTAAAGACATCCACTACTATCCTGGTAGGAAAAGACTGTGTAAAGTAAGACATGAGGGAAAAAAAAGGTCATGAAAGCAAACTTTTAAAAATATTGATAGATTAGTTTGTTTTTAACATTTATTTTTATTTTGTGTGTGTATGTAAAATCACATATAGGTGCCCTCCAAAAAAAAAAAAAAAAAGCCATCAGATCCCCTACAACACCTGGAGTTACAGATGGTAGTGAGCTCACCCTGTGGAGGCTGGAAACCAAACTCTAATCTTTCTGCTTACTTGGTTACTTTTTGAGACAGGGTCTCCAATAACAGGCTAGCCTTGAAGTTGCTATGTAGCTTTGTAGCTGTGGATGACCTTGAACCTCTGATCTTCCTGCCTCTACCTCTCAAATATTAGGATTATAGGTAAACACCACAATACATACCCAGTTTCTGGAGAGCCAGGAATAGAGCCCAGGGTCTCATGCATGTTAGGCAAGCTCTCTCTAAACACTGAGCTACATACATCTCCATCACAAATTGAACTTTCTGGACGTTAAGAATTCTCTCCAATAGAAGACACTTAAAATTGGCCAGAAAGGCAACACAGTAAGAAATGAAACTGTTGGTATATAAAGCAGACATAGGGCCTGTAGCAAAAGTAGGGAAACCAGTGCAAACCAGTAGAAAAAGACAGCCCAGTAAAAACCGATCAAGGGCTCAAGCAGACATTTCAGAATCCGCGGGCTCTTTTGATGGCCCAGTGAGCAAGTGGAATGGTTGCAGACTTGTCAGTTGTCAGGGAAAACAACAGGCAAATGGAACCATCAGTGCACAGTCATAAGTCTACACAAAAATGTAAAAGATTAATGGCAGGGCCAGTGAAATGGTATGGTCACTTGCCTGGCTCCCACAAATTGTCTCTGACTTCCACTCCTGCTATGGGACCTTCTCCCAATAAATGCTTGTTTAAAACACATACACAGAGAGATGGGGGGGGGAGTGAAATAAGAGAGAAAGAGGAACATGCTAGAAGGTGCACACTAGTTCTGTTCATAGTAGCCACAAACTGGAACAACACAAATATCCATTAGCATTAGAGTGGAATTAGGCATGGGTGAAGAAGAGGCCAAGTAGATGGAGAAGCTTAGGGTCAAACTGAGGGCCTCACAGGTGCTAGGGCAGTGCTCTGCTGTTAAGCCTCCAAACTCAACCTCTCTGTGCAAAAGTCATTTGTCCTCTGTAGAGCCCAGAGTCCCTGTCTATAAGGTTCAAGGACTAATCCCTTTAAATTGTTCCCGCATCTCCTATTTAGGTGAACTAGGTGGTGTGTACCAATCGAAAGTGCCCCGGTAGATCAAAAGAAGGCAAGAACAAGGCATCCCTAAGCAATTAAACGTTCCTGCCATCTGAATGTCAGCTCTAGCGTGAGAGAGCTGTGTTTCCCTGTTGCACAGTGGTGCTTGACATACAAGTATTGCCATGGATGAATCCAAAAGAGGCTGATTAAATGTGATCCTTTCCCTGTGCTCTGAAGTCCACACCCACTGCCAAGAGTGCTGCCTACCTGCAGAGTCTCAGCAGGGTGGGTCTCCCCTTACCCCCTGTGGCAGGTGTTAATGAGATTAGCAATTAAAAGGCAGGCCAGCAGAGGGCAGACACCAGGACCTGACTGAGAGCCAGCTTAGGACATGGAGAAGGCATGGCCTCAGTGAGGCAACCAGCTGCAGTTCCTGTTCGCCTGCATCCCCTATGCCATGGGCTTGGAAAGTGTGGTGTTTCCCGTACTTGTGCCAGATAGTACATTGGAGTTGAGTGCCCACTAGCAGGATACAGGAGCTGCCTGGACGCCGGGGGCAGTGATCCTTGATGTAGGTCGGTTATATCACTTGTTCCTAGATATCCTAGGATGCCCTTACCTTCTGTTAAAAAGAGACATCCTGTCAAATGTAGGAGCCTGGATTTGTTTTGACTCTGAACAGCCATCAGTAACCGATAAACAGGGAAGGAGCTTGATCCTGTAGGCAGTGGATGGTCTGGCTGTCTAAAAGCTATGATGGACATGGCTGTACTGGTCAAAGACTCTGACATGTTAACTTTGGGACAGAAAGTAATTACAATAGCCACCCATGCACTGGTGACCAGGAGAGCATTCTCAGGCAGCCCACAGAACAATGGATGTCCAATGTCCACATGAATCACTGATGCACTACCTGCCATTCTTCTGCCTGAGAAGACTGATAAATAAGTAATTTGGGACTGTCATCACCTGCTGATTAAAGAGGCAGGAGATTGCAAAGCCCTTACAGTCTTCCCTCTGGCCATGGAAACACTAACTTAGTTCACTGATGGGAACAGTTACCTTGTGAAAGATAAAGAAAGGACTGGGACAAGGATGTGAATGAAACCTGCATGGTTTGAGCCAGCAGACTGCCAGAAGGAACCTCAGCATGAGAAGCTGAGCTCTTGGCCTTAACACAGGCCTTGTAGCTGGCAAAAGAAAGGACAAAAATCTGTAAACCTGTACACAGGCAGCAGTTATGCTTTTATAACTGTCCATGTGCATGGGGCTGTCTGTAAACAAAGGGGACTGGCTAAGCTTTACTGTGAGCAAGTCAGAGAGCCAGAGATGAGCTGACACCTGCATTCCTCCACATTTTCTCCCCACTGTCCTCCTTGAGTCGCTGCTGTAATTCTCATTAGGGACAGTGACCTGGAGCATAAGCTAAGTAAGCCCCTTTCTGGCCTGCATTGTGTGTGGTCAGTGTTTTAGCACAGCAACACATGCTCACCAGAATGGTAAGATATGATTTTCTTCTTTTCAACTGTGGTTAAGTAAATGTATGTTTTATTGTTTATTTTCATCTCATTTGTTCTTTTTCCAAGATAGGCTCTTAGCAATACAGTCCTTTGTGGCCTTGAACTTGTGACTCCTGTCTCAAGGTTCTGAGTACTGAGCAAGGCATGTACCATTCCACTAGTTTGTAATTTTCACTAATTAAATATGACATGGTTACATTTAAGTTTATTTATGTATACTTATTTGTTTTGAGGCAGGGTCTTGCTTTGTAGCCAAGGCCAGCTTGGAGGTAGTAGCAGTCATGTGTCCATACTTCCAAGTGCTGCAATTATAAACTTGCACTACACATAGATACCTAAATGCATGGGGCTTTTTTGTAAAAGTAAAAAATGATATATGTTTAGGCTTAAATTTTGTGGTGTTCAAAACAAGCTGGTGGGTATCTAAGACAGAGGAATGTGTTGTCTGTGTAGCAATGCAAATGGAAAGCATTCTAGTTGAAGGAGGGATATATATGACAAATGTGGAAGGCAGTTACCCTATTCACCCTGCTTACAATTTTTTTTTTGTTTTACAGAGCATAATAATATTTTAATTTTAGAGAAATGGGAGGCATTGGTGTTTGTTTGAAAGTGGGGGTTAGGAAACACTGAATAAATTGATTAATTTGAAAACTACTTCCCTCAAAGCCATGAAAACCTCAAGTCAATCCTCACAATTCTTGAAAATTAATCCAGATTGCTGTGTTGTGGATTATGCCTTTAACACCAGTACCTTGGAGGCAGAGGCAGAGGCAGAAAGTTCTCCAAAGGTCAACCTGTTGTACAGAGTAAGTTTCAAGACAGCCAGGGCATCCTATAGGAACCTTGTCTCGAGTGAAAAAACATAATGGTTGCATATACTTCTAACTTCAACATTGATCGGTGGAATGAGAAACTTCACCTCCAAAATACGTAAAAATAAGACAGCAGCTGAAGATAGGTTGAGCAGTTGCAAGCATTTTCTGCTCTATTGCATAAGAGCAGGTTTCAGTTTCCAGCCCATGTGGTGGACTACAACTGTCCTGAACTGCTATTCCAGAGAAACCAGCCCTGACTTGTGACTTCAGTGGTCACCAGGTTCAAAAGCAACACACTTAAATACATGAAGGAAAGAATCTCATAGTCTTGTAAGTTAGGCTTAATATCAAAAACCCAGGTAGACAGTATCACCCCAAACTTGATTTCTGTCCTCCATTCCTTCTTCATATATATGTCTGAGCTACCATCCACCACCAGAGAATAAATGCGTACATAAGAGCAGAGTATATGTAGTGATACAAATAGTTGTTAGCAGACAAACTTAAAACTTTTGGCTCCTTTAATGATCAAACCTGTGTACCACTCAGCCATCCAGGATGATTCTGAAAATATGGGACACCAGGGAGAGCTGAGTGATAATGTTGAGGTATCTCATGTTCCAATTACTATTAAAGTAGAAGCATACCACCCATGTCTGTAGATGGAATAACACTAGCAGTCAGACTGCCTTTCAAAGGTAAGGATGCATTTTCCTTAAGTTAATATAAATGAGGTAGATGTGCTAAATAAAAAATACTTTTTTTTTTTCTTAAACACTCAAGTTCACTCATGTGAATTTAGGCACATGAGAACCTTTGGAGTATACTAATCACATCTGTTTTCCCTGAATATAAGTCAATTTTTAAACAATGATTAGTGAAACTTTATTTTACAATATATAAATAATACTCACTCTACTGCCTTCTTTATATACTAGGAATGGGGCAGGATCTACTGTATTCATAGTAATGCGCAAAGAGGTGATCATGGGAATATTAGAGTAAGTACTGTGTAAATTGAGTTCTGTATTGAAAGTGAAAAACTGGCTGTGTTTATACTTGCAATACAGTTTTGCTGAGTACATATTGCTTTTGTCCCATTTGTGGGGATGGAATTTCATTAAGATTGTTGTTAACTTGGAGCAGGGCAATAATTCAGGGGTGTTTTACTACAGTATAAATTGGAGCAGTCTCTATTTACTACCAAAGATATTACACGCAGGGCTATAATTCAGGGATATTTTACTACAGTAGGAATTGTAAAAGGAAGTTGAGCATGATGACTGATACCTGTAAGCTTAACCTGAAAAGGAGGTTGGAGTATCAGGACCCTGAGGTATTTCTTTGCCACATAGCAGAAGTCAAGCACGAAACAAAGTCATAATTGTTCTTTCTTGCTAGAAGTATTAGGTGATCCTTTTTTTCAATATTTTCTGTTTGGCATAACCTACATTTTTGGCAGTTTATCTCTGTGTAATAGCCCTGCCCATCTTAGCCCATAGATTGTATTCAAGGGTGGTCTCCAACTCACAGGTAACCACTGCCCTTCTGTCTCCCAAGTGCTACATTTAAAAAATTGTGCCACCACCCGAGGCTTAAACTGCCTTGTATGTCAATTTAACCATTTGGCATTCCTATTATTTTGTAGTTCCATTACCATCCTTTCACCTTACTATAATCATATCTGGTTTCATAAAATAAAGAAAGAGAAAAGTCCCCATTAACTAGAAAAGAATTGGACACTCAAGTAGAATATCTCAAAAAATGTAAAAAAGAGAGAATTCATAAACATATACTACTCTTATAACAATATGAGGAACTCTGTAAACTTCTTCATAGGCCTGTGTATGATGTGCATTTCACCTCTGACCCAACTGTAGAGAAGCTGAACCTGTTCCAACAACATGTGGCAACTTTGAGGCAAACAAAGGTATGCTGCTGCATTCATTCCCCCATAAAATTTGATTGGAATTTATGTATCTCATAATAATTTTGATTGTTTTAAAAGATTAGGAATGAACAGTTTGTCAATATTGATAAGCATATCCTATTGTGTATGAAAAAATTGGAACTAACTTCTGATTCAAGTTTTGAAAAAGTTGGAGTGTGTCAATTTCAAAGTGTATTTTCTGTGTCATTGCAGAGTATTGTGGCACTACATATGTTGCTTTTGCAGGTAATATGTGTTCAGATTATGCAGTATCAACTCACTTGTATTTATCAATTTGAAAAACCTGACAGCTTTTGCCTTAATTCTAAATAAGGAGCCAGTTTGTATTAAGGGATGCTGAGGTAGGCATCACTTCAGTTTTTGACCAGCCTTGTACACAGAGTGAGTTTGGGGACAGGCAGGGCTACACAGGGAAACCCTTTCTCAAGTAAACAAACAGAAAGGGACAAAATATGTGAAGACACCCAACCATAATACAATATGGAATAAATCTGTTTGTTTACTGTGTGTATGTGTGTGTGTGGCTGGTGGGTGGGTGTGGTGTGTTTGTTTATGTTATGGCGAGAGAAAGACAGAAGCACAGATAAACAGAGACAGAGCAATAGAGAGATCACGTGTCAAAGTCAATTCAATTCCAATTGTCCATCTTATTTATCAGGTTCACATTTATGAAGGTAAACTTTTCTGCCACTGAGACTTACAGATCTCTCTCACCTTTCCAGTGCTATTATGTAGTTGGACTTTCTTGTCAGATTTTCTTGGAACAATCCATCCCCAAATAATGACACAGACATTTCTAAATTATGAATGATTGGCCTTTAACTTAACCTTGTTCCCAACAATTTCCTATACCTTAACAAATGTCTATTAGCCTATTGTCTATTATTCTGTATTCGCAGCTCCTTCCTTGTCTTCCTGGCATGGGTCCAGGCCTAGATTCATTCCCCTGAGTTTTTCTCTCAGCCCAGAAATCCTGCCTAACCATTCCTTTTGAGCAATTGGCCGTTTAACTTTTTATTAAACCAATTAAGGGCCTTAGGCAGGCAAGGTAAAAAGCACCCTATTTTCACATAATGATCAAATGTCCCACAAGTTTAACTTTTAATCATCCCCTTCTAGATTTAGCATTTTGCTTGATCTCAGGTCCTTCGGGTTTGTACTTTATTGACTGAGATACCTACTCAGGCCCTATTTTGCTTTGTTGGTAATAGAGGCTGAACTTAAATCTCTTAGTATCAGGAATTCTAGACACTAGCCAATAACCCCTAATTATAGCCCATAATTTACTACTTTTTAATTTAGAAACAAAATCTACCTCAATTTTTTGTGAATAAGAAATGTAATAAAAAATAATTATTGTCTCAGAATGCATAGCACTAGCCATTTTAACTAAACTAATGCTTATTTATGTTAACAATATAAAATTTTATTCCTGAGATGATCATGGTGTTTCATGCCTTTGAACCCAGGACTCAGGAGCCAAAAGCATGAATCTCAATGAATTCCAGGCCAGTCACAGATACATAATGAGGCCCTTTCTTAAAAACACAACAATGGAAGAGACAGAAGACTAAAAGTTGAAGCACACTGACTGTACTTACAGAGGATATGAGTTAACTCCCACCAACCAGATGGTAGCTCACGACCATCTACAATCAGATCTGTTGCCCTCTTCTTTTCTACCAGCAGACATTCAAGCAGGGTTCTACATATGACAAAATAACTTTTAAAAATGAAATAAAATGTCCTACTGGTTACTTGAAACCCATCACTGGGCCTCTGCTAGAGTTCCCTCAGCTAAAGACCGCCAAATACTTGTTAGATCCCCATATCCTCTTGGGAACATCCTGAGTCCATGCATGCCGGATATTTTTTAAAATTAGTTCATGATTTTTTACATGTAGATCCTTGTTCCCTATATCTCCCTCAATTCCTTCCCTTCCTCTTATCATCTGTTGCCCCCTCACATTCACCCTGACCACCCTGCCATCCTATTCACCCACAATCAACACATAGGGCTAGGCCATCCAAGTGGGGTCATGTATTTCTGACAGTGCATTTGAAGTGTTGATTAGAATGTCTCTTCTATGTCTAGGTTTAGGGGGTATCCCTGGATTGGGGGAATGTGTCCTCAAGGTCCTTTTGCGCACCAGGAATACATCCAGGTCCCACTGTCTGAACTCCATTAGACAGCTCACACCTTCTAGCTGATACTGATCTCAGGGGTCTGAGTCAGTTCCATGCTGGATTCACAGCTATCAGTCTGGGGTCCTATTAGCTCCTCCTTCATCAGGTCAGCTGTCTCAACCTGTTTCTGCAACTCGATCTTGTCCTCTCTCTCTCTGCATCTGGATTCTATTTAGACTCAGTGTTTACTTATGGGTGTTTGCTTCTGTTTTCTACAGAGACTAGAAGAGGGCTCCATGTAGCGCTCGAGTTAGTTGCTGATCTCATTCTCAGGGAAGGTCAATAATGGAAGCCTTTCCACTGTTGCTCAGATTGTTAGTTGGAGTCAGTCTTGTAGGTCTCTAGATATAACTTTAGGTTCAATTTTCTCTTCAAACCAATAATGACTTGCTCTTTATGTTCTCTCCCTCTCTACCATGTTCTACTTTTTGTGCCTGGGTTACCTCATTCATGATTGCTTCTTCAATTACTATCCACTTGCCTGTGCATTTCCAGATTCCATTTTTTCTGTAGACTAGTAGTCCATTGTGTAGTTGTGCCACAAGTTCTTTATCCATTCTTCAGTTGAGAGGCATCTGGGTAGCTTCTAGGTTCTTGCTATTACAAATAATGCTGCTATAGGTATAAATAAACACATTTCTTGTTGCATGAATGTGGATAATTTGGGTATATGGCTATGAGTGGTATTGCCAGGTCCTGTGGTAAACCAATTCCCATCTTGCTGAGGAACTGCCATAGCTATCTTGAAAATGGCTGTACAAGTTTGAACTCCCAAAATCAGTGGAGGAGTTTTACCCTTTCTACACATCCTGTCCAGCAGTACTCAGGAGCCAAAAGCATGAATCTCAATGAATTCCAGGCCAGTCAAAATTACATAATGAGGCCTTTTCTTCAAACACAGCAATGGAATGGTTAGATGGCTAAAAGTTCAAGCACACTGATTGTACTTATAGAGGATATGAGTTACTTCCCAACAATCACATGGTAGTTCACAACCACCTACAATGAGATTGTTGCCCTCATCTTTTCTACCAGGAGATATTCAAGTAGGATACTACACATGATAAATAATTTTTTAAAATGAAATAAAACTTCCTACTGGATACTTGAAACCCATCACTGGGCCTCTGGTAGAGTTCCCTCAGCCAAAAACCTCAAGATCTCTTTTAGATCAACTATTCCTCATGGGCACTTTCTGAGCCACTGCATACTGAATTTTTTTCAATGATTATTGTTTATTTTACTTGTCGATTCCTATGCCTCACTCCCTACCCTTTCTCCCTCTTACATTCTGTCCCCCTTCTCTTGCACCCAGACCACCTCCCTCCCATTCACCCCCTCTCCCCATATGGTGCTATGACTTCTAGGTATGGTCATGTATTTCTGACAATGAGAGTTCTGTTTAGGGTATGGTTAGAGTTAGGGTGAGCATTATGGTTGGTGGTAGCGTTAGGGTTGGGTTCCTGAAGCCCAGGAAAGGAGTGAGAGCCCATGCCGAAGATAACAGGAAAGGAAAGTAAACTTCAGATGGGAGAGAGTTTACCCTTAGCTGTCTATGTAATTATTTGGGACCTTTGCTGAGCAATCAGTGGGATAAGAGATGTGGGAAGAAACATTTGAGGCACCCATAAATGATGTGACCCAGCGCCACAGGTCAACACCTCTACCAGAGATGATTAAAAAAGGAGTAGGGCCCTGCTGACATCATGCACCTGGGCTTGCCCAAGGATCCAGAGCTCTTGGGGTTTGTACTGCAGAAGCAATGGGGGAAATGTGGGTAGGAGCAAGATGTGTAAACTGATGGACTACCTGTGAGGTCTAGACAGAGAGGGAAACTTTGGAAAAACACGGAGGGCCAGAATCAGGGTTTGGTGAGACAGCAGAACCTGGAGCCCAGAGACAGAAAGGAGAAACAGGAGCCCAGGTCTGAAGAAGGCACATGGGTTTCCCATCCTGTAGTGATTGTTGCCTCAAGGGATGGAGTCATGGCCATGCAGTCATGGCCCCCTCTTCTCCTCTTTAGGAAAGTGCATAAATGAACTTCAGTTTTGCGATTGTCATAGATGTTATGAAAGTAAAGTTGAAGAAAGGGTTCTCCCACAAGCCAATATAGGCTGCTCTGAGCACTATAGCTTGTCTGAAACCTCAAAACCACCCAACAGAGAAACAAAAACCTCAAAGAGCTGAATTTGCACTACTGCCCAATCCTCTACATAGCACTGAGTAACCAGTTAGGGCATATTGAGGGCTTTTGAGAATTTGTTTTATTAAATACAGTCCATGTTGAGGACTAAGTTATTGTATAAATTATCTAAAGCAGAAGTAAATGTTAAAAATCATTTCCAGTTATTCGCTTCTCTTTAGTATCATCTAAGGTCTTGTGGCCAAACATGTCACTGTACATGCATGGTGACAATGCAACATGTGGTTTGCCACTAAATATCTTCTCCCCAACCGTACCCGGTGATAAGGTGGAAGCTCAAAATAGCCTAAATTTGAGGTATTAGCACAGAAATTAACAAGCAGATGAGAGATTCTTCTGCAAAATTTAATATACATCTGTCAGTCTAACATTAATGTTCACACACTGCATCACTCTCTCAGTGCAGAGGTCTCCTACGACCACACTCATTGTAAATGTAATAGTCCATCACTCAATGAATCAGCTCACATAAAAGTTACCAAGTTCATGTTTAGGGTGGTGTGATGATCTGACTACTTTATTTGCATTTACTTGGACTGGGTGATTCTTTATACTACACTCACACACACACACACACACACACACACACACACACACACACACACACCACAGAGACACAAAGGCAGAGAATTTCACTTACTGAGCCTCAAATATTGGGATGGCTTCCCAAGGCAGCTAAGACCAGATGCTGACCTGGTCCCTCGTGTAAGGACTAAAAGAAGGGCACTGCCACCATTGTACCAACAAATGCCATGGTAAATGTCCTGAGTATCTTTCTGAGGTGTCCAGTTCCTATATATCACTATGTGACTAAGAACCCTACAGGAGAACTAATTTGTGATACCCAAAACATAAGTACATAGATGGAGGCAGCAACAGCTGTTTGATCCAAACTATTCACCATCATGCCCTTAGGTAGAAACTCTACCTGGAGGGCTGTGGCTGGAGATGGCTCATTGGGTAAATGGTCAGGGACAGTGGCACATGACTATTTCTCCAAATACAGAGGAGAGGGACATTATGGAGACAGGAGGATCCCTGCAGTGCATTAACCAGCCAGCCTAGCAGAATCCTTGTGATCCAGGTTCATTGAAGGGCAGTTTCTAGGCAGTAACTCGTTCACTGCTGAGATTAGCTTTGCTAAGGGTTTGACTCCTCAGTAATAGCTTCATGACCTTGGACTTGAGAAGCAAGAAGTTCGGATTTTTGTTGTTCTTTGGGTTTTTTTTGGTTTTGTTTTTGTGTTTTTGAGACAGGATCTGTGTGTAATCACTATGTTCAACCAGGCTGATCTCGAAATCACAGATTCTCCTGTCTCTCCAGTGCTAGAATTAAAGACATCCACTACTATCCTGGTAGGAAAAGACTGTGTAAAGTAAGACATGAGGGAAAAAAAGGTCATGAAAGCAAACTTTTAAAAATATTGATAGATTAGTTTGTTTTTAACATTTATTTTTATTTTGTGTGTGTATGTAAAATCACATATAGGTGCCCTCCAAAAAAAAAAAAAAAAGCCATCAGATCCCCTACAACACCTGGAGTTACAGATGGTAGTGAGCTCACCCTGTGGAGGCTGGAAACCAAACTCTAATCTTTCTGCTTACTTGGTTACTTTTTGAGACAGGGTCTCCAATAACAGGCTAGCCTTGAAGTTGCTATGTAGCTGTGTAGCTGTGGATGACCTTGAACCTCTGATCTTCCTGCCTCTACCTCTCAAATATTAGGATTATAGGTAAACACCACAATACATACCCAGTTTCTGGAGAGCCAGGAATAGAGCCCAGGGTCTCATGCATGTTAGGCAAGCTCTCTCTAAACACTGAGCTACATACATCTCCATCACAAATTGAACTTTCTGGAAGTTAAGAATTCTCTCCAATAGAAGACACTTAAAATTGGCCAGAAAGGCAACACAGTAAGAAATGAAACTGTTGGTATATAAAGCAGACATAGGGCCTGTAGCCAAAGTAGGGAAACCAGTGCAAACCAGTAGAAAAAGACAGCCCAGTAAAAACCGATCAAGGGCTCAGGCAGACATTTCAGAATCCGCGGGCTCTTTTGATGGCCCAGTGAGCAAGTGGAATGGTTGCAGACTTGTCAGTTGTCAGGGAAAACAACAGGCAAATGGAACCATCAGTGCACAGTCATAAGTCTACACAAAAATGTAAAAGATTAATGGCAGGGCCAGTGAAATGGTATGGTCACTTGCCTGGCTCCCACAAATTGTCTCTGACTTCCACTCCTGCTATGGGACCTTCTCCCAATAAATGCTTGTTTAAAACACATACACAGAGAGATGGGGGGGGGGAGTGAAATAAGAGAGAAAGAGGAACATGCTAGAAGGTGCACACTAGTTCTGTTCATAGTAGCCACAAACTGGAACAACACAAATATCCATTAGCATTAGAGTGGAATTAGGCATGGTTGAGGAAGAGGCCAATTAGATGGAGAAGCATAGGGTCAAACTGAGGGCCTCACAGGTGCTAGGGCAGTGCTCTGCTGTTAAGCCTCCAAACTCAACCTCTCTGTGCAAAAGTCATTTGTCCTCTGTAGAGCCCAGAGTCCCTGTCTATAAGGTTCAAGGACTTATCCCTTTAAATTGTTCCCGCATCTCCTATTTAGGTGAACTAGGTGGTGTGTACCAATCGAAAGTGCCCCGGTAGATCAAAAGAAGGCAAGAACAAGGCATCCCTAAGCAATTAAATGTTCCTGCCATCTGAATGTCAGCTCTAGCGTGAGAGAGCTGTGTTTCCCTGTTGCACAGTGGTGCTTGACATACAAGTATTGCCATGGATGAATCCAAAAGAGGCTGATTAAATGTGATCCTTTCCCTGTGCTCTGAAGTCCACACCCACTGCCAAGAGTGCTGCCTACCTGCAGAGTCTCAGCAGGGTGGGTCTCCCCTTACCCCCTCTGGCAGTTGTTAATGAGATTAGCAATTAAAAGGCAGGCCAGCAGAGGGCAGACACCAGGACCTGACTGAGAGCCAGCTTAGGACATGGAGAAGGCATGGCCTCAGTGAGGCAACCAGCTGCAGTTCCTGTTCGCCTGCATCCCCTATGCCATGGGCTTGGAAAGTGTGGTGTTTCCCGTACCTGTGCCAGATAGTACATTGGAGTTGAGTGCCCACTACCAGGATACAGGAGCTGCCTGGACGCCGGGGGCAGTGATCCTTGATGTAGGTCGGGTATATCACTTGTTCCTAGATATCCTAGGATGCCCTTACCTTCTGTTAAAAAGAGACATCCTGTCAAATGTAGGAGCCTGGATTTGTTTTGACTCTGAACAGCCATCAGTAACCGATAAACAGGGAAAGAGCTTGATCCTGTAGGCAGTGGATGGTCTGGCTGTCTAAAAGCTATGATTGACATGGCTGTACTGGTCAAAGACTCTGACATGTTAACTTTGGGACAGAAAGAAATTACAATAGCCACCCATGCACTGGTGACCAGGAGAGCATTGTCAGGCAGCCCACACAACAATGGATGTCCAATGTCCACATGAATCACTGATGCACTACCTGCCATTCTTCTGCCTGAGAAGACTGATAAATAAGTAATTTGGGACTGTCATCACCTGCTGATTAAAGAGGCAGGAGATTGCAAAGACCTTACAGTCTTCCCTCTTGCCATGGAAACACTAACTTAATTCACTGATGGGAACAGTTACCTTGTGAAAGATAAAGAAAGGACTGTGACAAGGATGTGAATGAAACCTGCATGGTTTGAGCCAGCAGCCTGCCAGAAGGAACCTCAGCATGAGAAGCTGAGCTCTTGGCCTTAACACAGGCCTTGTAGCTGGCAAAAGAAAGGACAAAAATCTGTAAACCTGTACACAGGCAGCAGTTATGCTTTTATAACTGTCCATGTGCACGGGGCTTTCTGTAAACAAAGGGGACTGGCTAAGCTTTACTGTGAGCAAGTCAGAGAGCCAGAGATGAGCTGACACCTGCATTCCTCCACATTTTCTCCCCACTGTCCTCCTTGAGTCGCTGCTGTAATTCTCATTAGGGACAGTGACCTGGAGCATAAGCTAAGTAAGCCCCTTTCTGGCCTGCATTGTGTGTGGTCAGTGTTTTAGCACAGCAACACATGCTTACCAGAATGGTAAGATATGATTTTCTTCTTTTCAACTGTGGTGAAGTAAATGTATGTTTTATTGTTTATTTTCATCTCATTTGTTCTTTTTCCAAGATAGGCTCTTAGCAAATCAGTCCTTTGTGGCCTTGAACTTGTGACTCCTGTCTCAAGGTTATGAGTACTGAGCAAGGCATGTACCATTCCACTAGTTTGTAATTTTCACTAATTAAATATGACATGGTTACATTTAAGTTTCTTTATGTATACTTATTTGTTTTGAGGCAGGGTCTTGCTTTGTAGCCAAGGCCAGCTTGGAGGTAGTAGCAGTCATGTGTCCATACTTCCAAGTGCTGCAATTATAAAGTTGCACTACACATAGTTACCTAAATGCATGGGGCTTTTTTGTAAAAGTAAAAAATGATATATGTTTAGGCTTAAATTTTGTGGTGTTCAAAACAAGCTGGTGGGTATCTAAGACAGAGGAATGTGTTGTCTGTGTAGCAATGCAAATGGAAAGCATTCTAGTTGAAGGAGGGATATATATGACAAATGTGGAAGGCAGTTACCCTATTCACCCTGCTTACAATTTTTTTTTTGTTTTACAGAGCATAATAATATTTTAACTTTAGAGAAATGGGAGGCATTGGTGTTTGTTTGAAAGAGGGGGTTAGGAAACACTGAATAAATTGATTAATTTGAAAACTACTTCCCTCAAAGCCATGAAAACCTGAAGTCAATCATCACAATTCTTGAAAATTAATCCAGATTGCTGTGTTGTGGATTATGCCTTTAACACCAGTACTTTGGAGGCAGAGGCAGAGGCAGAAAGTTCTCCAAAGGTCAGCCTGTTGTACAGAGTAAGTTTCAAGACAGCCAGGGCATCCTATAGGAACCTTGTCTCGAGTGAAAAAACATAATGGTTGCATATACTTCTAACTTCAACATTGATAGGTGGAATGAGAAACTTCACCTCCAAAATACGTAAAAATAAGACAGCAGCTGAAGATAGGTTGAGCAGTTGCAAGCATTTTCTGCTCTATTGCATAAGAGCAGGTTTCAGTTTCCAGCCCATGTGGTGGACTACAACTGTCCTGAACTGATATTCCAGGGAAACCAGCCCTGACTTGTGACTTCAGTGGTCACCAGGTTCAAAAGCAACACACTTAAATACATGAAGGAAAGAATCTCATAGTCTTGTAAGTTAGGCTTTATATCAAAAACCCAGGTAGACAGTATCACCCCAAACTTGATTTCTGTCCTCCATTCCTTCTTCATATATATGTCTGAGCTACCATCCACCACCAGAGAATAAATGCGTACATAAGAGCCGAGTATATGTAGTGATACAAATAGCTGTTACCAGACAAACTTAAAACTTTTGGCTCCTTTAATGATCAAACCTGTGTACCACTCAGCCATCCAGGATGATTCTGAAAATATGGGACACCAGGGAGAGCTGAGTGATAATGTTGAGGTATCTCATGTTCCAATTACTATTAAAGTAGAAGCATACCACCCATGTCTGTAGATGGAATAACACTAGCAGTCAGACTGCCTTTCAAAGGTAAGGATAATTGATCCTTCAAGAAGACCATGACATTAGAGCATTTTCCTTAAGTTAATATAAATGATGTAGATGTGCTAAATAAAAAATACTTTTTTTTTTTTCTTAAACACTCAAGTTCACTCATGTGAATTTAGGCACATGAGAACCTTTGGAGTATACTAATCACATCTGTTTTCCCTGAATATAAGTCAATTTTTAAACAATGATTAGTGAAACTTTATTTTACAATATATATATAATACTCACTCTACTGCCTTCTTTATATACTAGGAATGGGGCAGGATCTACTGTATTCATAGTAATGCGCAAAGAGGTGATCATGGGAATATTAGAGTAAGTACTGTGTAAATTGAGTTCTGTATTGAAAGTGAAAAACTGGCTGTGTTTATACTTGCAATACAGTTTTGCTGAGTACATATTGCTTTTGTCCCATTTGTGGGGATGGAATTTCATTAAGATTGTTGTTAACTTGGAGCAGGGCAATAATTCAGGGGTGTTTTACTACAGTATAAATTGGAGCAGTCTCTATTTACTACCAAAGATATTACACGCAGGGCTATAATTCAGGGATATTTTACTACAGTAGGAATTGTAAAAGGAAGTTGAGCATGATGACTGATACCTGTAAGCTTAACCTGAAAAGGAGGTTGGAGTATCAGGACCCTGAGGTATTTCTTTGCCACATAGCAGAAGTCAAGCACGAAACAAAGTCATAATTGTTCTTTCTTGCTAGAAGTATTAGGTGATCCTTTTTTTCAATATTTTCTGTTTGGCATAACCTACATTTTTGGCAGTTTATCTCTGTGTAATAGCCCTGCCCATCTTAGCCCATAGATTGTATTCAAGGGTGGTCTCCAAGCCACAGGTAACCACTGCCCTTCTGTCTCCCAAGTGCTACATTTAAAAAATTGTGCCACCACCCGAGGCTTAAACTGCCTTGTATGTCAATTTAACCATTTGGCATTCCTATTATTTTGTAGTTCCATTACCATCCTTGCACCTTACTATAATCATATCTGGTTTCATAAAATAAAGAAAGAGAAAAGTCCCCATTAACTAGAAAAGAATTGGACACTCAAGTAGAATATCTCAAAAAATGTAAAAAAGAGAGAATTCATAAACATATACTACTCTTATAACAATATGAGAAACTCTGTAAACTTCTTCATAGGCCTGTGTATGATGTGCATATCACCTCTGACCCAACTGTAGAGAAGCTGAACCTGTTCCAACAACATGTGGCAACTTTGAGGCAAACAAAGGTATGCTGCTGCATTCATTCCCCCATAAAATTTGATTGGAATTTATGTATCTCATAATAATTTTGATTGTTTTAAAAGATTAGGAATGAACAGTTTGTCAATATTGATAAACATATCCTATTGTGTATGAAAAAATTGGAACTAACTTCTGATTCAAGTTTTGAAAAAGATGGAGTGTGTCAATTTCAAAGTGTATTTTCTGTGTCATTGCAGAGTATTGTGGCACTACATATGTTGCTTTTGCAGGTAATATGTGTTCAGATTATGCAGTATCAACTTACTTGTATTTATCAATTTGAAAAACCTGACAGCTTTTGCCTTAATTCTAAATAAGGAGCCAGTTTGTATTAAGGGATGCTGAGGTAGGCATCACTTCAGTTTTTGACCAGCCTTGTACACAGAGTGAGTTTGGGGACAGGCAGGGCTACACAGGGAAACCCTTTCTCGAGTAAACAAACAGAAAGGGACAAAATATGTGAAGACACCCAACCATAATACAATATGGAATAAATCTGTTTGTTTACTGTGTGTATGTGTGTGTGTGGCGGGGGTGCGTGTGTGTGGTGTGTTTGTTTATGTTATGGGGAGAGAGAGGCAGAAGCACAGATAAACAGAGACAGAGCAATAGAGAGATCACGTGTCAAAGTCCATTCAATTCCAATTGTCCATCTTATTTATCAGGTTCACATTTAGGAAGGTAAACTTTTCTGCCACTGAGACTTACAGATCTCTCTCACCTTTCCAGTGCTATTATGTAGTTGGACTTTCTTGTCAGATTTTCTTGGAACAATCCATCCCCAAATAATGACACAGACATTTCTAAATTATGAATGATTGGCCTTTAACTTAACCTTGTTCCCAACAATTTCCTATACCTTAACAAATGTCTATTAGCCTATTGTCTATTATTCTGTATTCGCAGCTCCTTCCTTGTCTTCCTGGCATGGGTCCAGGCCTAGATTCATTCCCCTGAGTTTTTCTCTCAGCCCAGCAATCCTACCTAACCATTCCTTTTGAGCAATTGGCCGTTTAACTTTTTATTAAACCAATTAAGGGCCTTAGGCAGGCAAGGTAAAAAGCACCCTATTTTCACATAATGATCAAATGTCCCACAAGTTTAACTTTTAATCATCCCCTTCTAGATTTAGCATTTTGCTTGATCTCAGGTCCTTCGTGTTTGTACTTTATTGACTGAGATACCTACTCAGGCCCTATTTTGCTTTGTTGGTAATAGAGGCTGAACTTAAATCTCTTAGTATCAGGAATTCTAGACACTAGCCAATAACCCCTAATTATAGCCCATAATTTACGACTTTTTAATTTAGAAACAAAATCTACCTCAATTTTGTGTGAATAAGAAATGTAATAAAAATTAATTATTGTCTCAGAATGCATAGAACTAGCCATTTTAACTAAACTAATGCTTATTTATGTTAACAATATAAAATTTTATTCCTGAGATGATCATGGTGTTTCATGCCTTTGAACCCAGGACTCAGGAGCCAAAAGCATGAATCTCAATGAATTCCAGGCCAGTCACAGATACATAATGAGGCCCTTTCTTAAAAACACAACAATGGAAGAGACAGAAGACTAAAAGTTGAAGCACACTGACTGTACTAACAGAGGATATGAGTTAACTCCCACCAACCAGATGGTAGCTCACGACCCTCTACAATCAGATCTGTTGCCCTCTTCTTTTCTACCAGCAGACATTCAAGTAGGGTACTACATATGACAAAATAACTTTTAAAAATGAAATAAAATGTCCTACTGGTTACTTGAAAGCCATCACTGGGCCTCTGCTAGAGTTCCCTCAGCTAAAGACCTCAAGATCTCTTTTAGATCCACTATTCCTCATGGGCACGTTCTGAGCCCCTGCATACTGAATTTTTTTCAATGATTATTGTTTATTTTACTTGTCGATTCCTATCCCTCACTCCCTACCCTTTCTCGCTCTTACATTCTGTCCCCGTTCTCTTGCACCCTGACCACCTCCCCTCCCATTCACCCCCTATCCCCATATGGGGCTATGACATCCAGGTAGGGTCATGTATTTCTGACAATGAGAGTTCTATTTAGGGTATGGTTAGAGTTAGGGTGAGCATTATGGTAGGTGGTAGCGTTAGGGTTTTGTTCCTGAAGCCCAGGAAAGGAGTGAGAGCCCATGCCGAAGATAACAGGAAAGAAAAGTAAACTTCAGATGGGAGAGAGTTTACCCTTAGCTGTCTATGTAATTATTTGGTACCTTTGCTGAGCAATCAGTGGGATAAGAGATGTGGGAAGAAACATTTGAGGCACCCATAAATGATGTGACCCAGCGCCACCTCTACCAGAGGTCAACACCTCTACCAGAGATGATTAAAAAAGGAGTACGGCCCTGCTGACATCATGCACCTGGGCTTGCCCAAGGATCCAGAGCTCTTGGGGTTTGTACTGCAGAAGCAATGGGGGAAATGTGGGTAGGAGCAAGATGTGTAAACTGATGGACTACCTGTGAGGTCTAGACAGAGAGGGAAACTTTGGAAAAACACGGAGGGCCAGAATCAGGGTTTGGTGAGACAGCAGAACCTCGAGCCCAGAGACAGAAAGGTGAAACAGGAGCCCAGGTCTGAAGCAGGCACATGGTTTTCCCATCCTGTAGTGCTTGTTGCCTAAAGGGATGGAGTCACCTTTGATACATGTGAACTTCCTGGCAGAGGATGAGGAGCTGTAGCTCTGGAGAACCCTGACATGCCCTTGGTCAGCACCCCTATGCCATGTTCTTGTCAAACTGTGTTGTTTACCGTATCTGTGCCAGATGGTACAGCAGAGTTGAGTGCCCACTAGCAGGATGCAGGAGCTGCCTGGAATCCTGTGGCAGTGATCCTTGAGGTAGGCCAGATATCTCACTTGTTCCTAGATATCCCTGGATGCCCTTACCCTCTGTTAAAAAGAGACATCTTGTCAAATGTAGGAGCCTGGATTTATTTTGACTCTGATCAGCCCACTGTCCAATGGATGGATGACCATGCCCACATGAATCACTGATGCACTACCTGCCACACTTCTGCCTGAGAAGACTGATGAACAAGTAATTTGGGACTGTCATCAACTGCTGATTAAAGAGACAGGAGTTTGCAAAGATCTTACAAACTTCCCTCTGGCTGAAGAAGCACTAACTTGGTTCACCGATGGGAACAGTTACCTTGTGAAAGGTAAAGAAAGGACTTGGACAGCGATGTGAATTAAACCTGCCCTGTTTGGGCCAGCAGCCTGCCAGAAGGAACTTCAGCATGAGAAGCTGAGCTCTTGGCCTTAATACAGGCCTTGCAGCCGGCCAAAGAAAAGAAAAAATCTGGAAACGTGTACACAGGCAGCAGTTATGCTTTTATAACCGTCCATGTGCACGGGGCTATCTGTAAACAAAGGGGACTTGCTAAGCTTTACTGTGAGCAAGTGAGAGAGCCAGAGATGAGCTGACAACTGCATTCCTCCACATTTTCTTCCCACTGTCCTGCTTAAGTCGCTGCTATAAATTTCTTTAGGGACAGTGACCTGGAGCATAAGCTAAGTAAGCCCCTTTCTGGCCTGCATAGTGTGTGGACCGTGTTTTAGCACAGCAACAGAAGCACACCAGACTGGTAAGATATGATTTTCTCCTTTTCAACTGTGGTGAAGGGTAGGGAGCCGTCCCTGCATTCTCCATTACAAGATGGCGCCTGCATCTCGCTGGCGTTGAGAGTAAACAAGTCAGTGAGCAGGTGCAGGGTGATTTTTCCCTCCCTTGGCCTCTGCCTCTCCCGTGGCCTCATGATGGGCCGATGAGCTACAGCCAATCAGGAGGTGACACGTCCGAGGCGAAGGTTATAAACCTATATAAGGGTTGGGTTTTGGATATTTGGTGTCTCTGTTCTGTAAGCTTATGCTCTCCCTCTCAAGATGCATTCAAGCTTTACTGCAGAAGGATCCTGAGTGTGCTGCATCATTCTTGGTGGCGACAGGACTTCTGTTGCCCGAAACCTGGGAACTGAGACCTCATCATCGTCAGCCCATCGGAGACCCCTTGACTACAAGGGGGATTCAGAACTGCTGGCAGACGTGCTGGGAGAGGTAGGTCTTTTCTGGGCCTTGGTAAGAGGTCCAGGATAGCAAGTCAGAAACCGAGCATAATGAGAGGTTGGGCGCGTGCAGGAAAAAACCAGTCCCCCCCAAAAAAAAAGTTAAAAAGGCCCTCCCGGTGATTCTAATGACAAGGGAGTGTATTTGTCAGAAACCAAAGCAGTTAATTTGTCTAAGCTGGGTGTGGTGGCACATGCCTTTAATTCCAGCACTTGGGAGACAGAAGCAAGCAAATCTCTTGTGAGTTCAAAGTAAACCTGGTATGCAGAGTGAATTCCAGGACAGATAAGAGTTACACAGAGAAACCCTGTCTCAGAAAATGAAACAATAGAAGTAAAAGAAACAGTAATAATAAAGCCATGTAAAGATGAAAAGCTCAGAGAGAATCTGGTTACAGTATGCTATTGTGTTGTCTCTGCATTCATTGTTTGATTGCTGAGAAAATAACAACTGATAAAGGAAATGTTGCTGGATTAATTCAATTGATATATTTTAAAAATGCTTTGACTCCAAAATTTAAGTTCAAGGACAAGTTACTGGGAAAAGGGATTTCTATTTTTGTTTCAACAGGAAATAAAAAGCTGTGGATTCCTTCCAGACTAATGTGGTTTGATCAAGCCAGACCCCCTGAAACCTCGGTTCATATTGCAGAATAGGACCTTTGAGTTTGAGCAGATGCTTCGGGAGTTGAGAGCCACCATTATTCAGATAAACTTCACGTGCCTTGATCTATCCTTGATGGAGGGACTGTTGCCGTGGATTGCTTCAGCTGTTTCCTATTTCAAGGAATGGGTGGGGGTGGGATTGTTTGGTGCAGCCATTTGCTGCAGACTTGTGTTGCTTCTCTGGCTGGTGTGTAGGCTCAGGTCTCAAACTAAGAGAGACAAGGTGGTTATCACCCAGGTGCTTACAGCTTTGGAACAAGGGGCTTCCACTGATACTTGGTTATCTATGCTTAAGCAGTAGGCTGCTGGCTAGACAGCTCTTGCACGCCCAGAGCCTAGGCTCATTGCACAGGGTACAGTGTCAGGCTTGAGCAGCCCATTAGGGATGCTGAGCAAATTACTGATGGCTGATCAGAATTGACTTTGTTCTGTCTCTATCTATCTGTGCTTCTGTCTCTCTCTCCCCATAACATAAACAAACACACCCACACCCACCCCCTGCCACACACACACATACACACAGTAAACAAACAGATTTATTCCATATTGTATTATGGTTGGGTGTCTTCACATATTTTGTCCCTTTCTGTTTGTGAGTTGATACTGCATAATCTGAACACATATTACCTGCAAAAGCAACATATGTAGTGCCACAATACTCTGCAATGACCCAGAAAATACACTTTGAATTTGACACACTCCATCTTTTTCAAAACTTGAATCAGAAGTTAGTTCCAATTTTTTCATACACAATATGATATGTTTATTAATATTGACAAACTGTTCATTCCTAATCTTTTAAAACAGTCAAAATTATTATGAGATACATAAATTCCAATCAAATTTTATGGGGGAATGAATGCAGCAGCATCCCTTTGTTTGCCTCAAAGTTGCCACATGTTGTTGGAACAGGTTCAGCTTCTCTACAGTTGGGTCAGAGGTGATATGCACATCATACACAGGCCTATGAAGAAGTTTACAGAGTTCTCATATTGTTATAAGAGTAGTTTATGTTTATGAATTCTCCCTTTTTTACATTTTTTGAGATATTCTACTTGAGTGTCCAATTCTTTTCTAGTTAATGGAGACTTTTCTCTTTCTTTTTTTTATGAAACCAGATGTGATTATAGTAAGGTGCAAGGATGGTAATGGAACTACAAAATAATAGGAATGCCAAATGGTTAAATTGACATACAAGGCAGATTAAGCCTCGGGTGGTGGCACAATTTTTTAAATGTAGCACTTGGGAGACAGAAGGGCAGTGGTTACCTGTGAGTTGGAGACCACCCTTGAATACAAACTATGGGCTAAGATGGGCAGGGCTATTACACAGAGATGAACTGCCAAAAATATAGGTTATGCCAAACCGAAAATATTGAAAAAAAGGATCACCTAATACTTCTAGCAAGGAAGAACAATTATGACTTTGTTTCGTGCTTGACTTCTCCTATGTGGCAAAGAAATACCTCAGGGTCCTGATACTCCAACCTCATTTTCAGGTTAAGCTTACAGGTATCAGTCATCATGCTCAACTTCCTTTTACAATTCCTACTGTAGTAAAATATCCCTGAATTATAGCCCTGCGTGTAATATCTTTGGTAGTAAATAGAGACTGCTCCAATTTATACTGTAGTAAAACAACCCTGAATTATTGCCCTGCTCCAAGTTAACAACAATCTTAATGAAATTCCATCCCCCCAAATGGGACAAAAGCAATATGTACTCAGCAAAACTGTATTGCAAGTATAAACACAGCCAGATTTTCACTTTCAATACAGAACTCAATTTACACAGTACTTACTCTAATATTCCCATGATCACCTCTTTGCGCATTACTATGAATACAGTAGATCCTGCCCCATTCCTAGTATATAAAGAAGGCAGTAGAGTGAGTATTATTTATATATTGTAAAATAAAGTTTCACTAATCATTGTTTAAAAATTGACTTATATTCAGGGAAAACAGATGTGATTAGTATACTCCAAAGGTTCTCATGTGCCTAAATTCACATGAGTGAACTTGAGTGTTTAAGAAAAAAAAAAAAAGTATTTTTTATTTAGCACATCTACATCATTTATATTAACTTAAGGAAAATGCTCTAATGTCATGGTCTTCTTGAAGGATCAATTATCCTTACCTTTGAAAGGCAGTCTGACTGCTAGTGTTATTCCATCTACAGACATGGGTGGTATGCTTCTACTTTAATAGTAATTGGAACATGAGATACCTCAACATTATCACTCAGCTCTCCCTGGTGTCCCATATTTTCAGAATCATCCTGGATGGCTGAGTGGTACACAGGTTTGATCATTAAAGGAGCCAAAAGTTTTAAGTTTGTCTGGTAACAACTATATGTATCACTACATATACTCGGCTCTTATGTACCCATTTATTCTCTGTTGGTGGATGGTAGCTCAGACATATATATGAAGAAGGAATGGAGGACAGAAATCAAGTTTGGGGTGATACTGTCTACCTGGGTTTTTGATATAAAGCCTAACTTACAAGACTATGAGATTCTTTCCTTCATGTATTTAAGTGTGTTGCTTTTGAACCTGGTGACCACTGAAGTCACAAGTCAGGGCTGGTTTCCCTGGAATAGCAGTTCAGGACAGTTGTAGTCCACCACATGGGCTGGAAACTGAAACCTGCTCTTATGCAAAAGAGCAGAAAATGCTTGCAACTGCTCAACCTATCTTCAGCTGCTGTCTTATTTTTACGTATTTTGGAGGTGAAGTTTCTCATTCCACCTATCAATGTTGAAGTTAGAAGTATATGCAACCATTATGTTTTTTCACTCAAGACAAGGTTCCTATAGGATGCCATGGCTGTCTTGAAACTTACTCTGTACAACAGGCTGACCATAGGAGAACTTTCTGCCTCTGCCTCTGCCTCTGCCTCCAAAGTACTGGTGTTAAAGGCATAATCCACAACCCAGCCATCTGGATTAATTTTCAAGAATTGTGAGGATTGACTTCAGGTTTTCATGGCTTTGAGGGAAGTAGTTTTCAAATTAATCAATTTATTCAGTGTTTCCTAACCCCCTCTTTCAAACAAACACCAATGCCTCCCATTTCTCTAAAGTTAAAATATTATTATGCTCTGTAAAACAAAAAAAAATTGTAAGCAGGGTGAATAGGGTAACTGCCTTCCACATTTGTCATATATATCCCTCCTTCAACTAGAATGCTTTCCATTTGCATTGCTACACAGACAACACATTCCTCTGTCTTAGATACCCACCAGCTTGTTTTGAACACCACAAAATTTAAGCCTAAACATATATCATTTTTTACTTTTACAAAAAAGCCCCATGCATTTAGGTATCTATGTGTAGTGCAAGTTTATAATTGCAGCACTTGGAAGTATGGACACATGACTGCTACTACCTCCAAGCTGGCATTGGCTACAAAGCAAGACCCTGCCTCAAAACAAATAAGTATACATAAAGAAACTTAAATGTAACCATGTCATATTTAATTAGTGAAAATTACAAACCAGTGGAATGGTACATGCCTTGCTCAGTACTCAGAAGCTTGAGACAGGAGTCACAAGTTCAAGGACACAAAGGACTGTATTGCTAAGAGCCTATCTTGGAAAAAGAACAAATGAGATGAAAATAAACAATAAAACATACATTTACTTCACACAGTTGAAAAGAAGAAAATCATATCGTACCATTCTGGTGAGCATGTGTTGCTGTGCTAAAACACTGACCACACACAATGCAGTCCAGAAAGGGGCTTACTTAGCTTATGCTCCAGGTCACTGTCCCTAATGAGAATTACAGCAGCGACTCAAGGAGGACAGTGGGGAGAAAATGTGGAGGAATGCAGGTGTCAGCTCATCTCTGGCTCTCTGACTTGCTCACAGTAAAGCTTAGCCAGTCCCCTTTGTTTACAGATAGCCCCATGCACATGGACAGTTATAAAAGCAAAACTGCTGCCCGTGTACAGGTTTACAGATTTTTTTCTTTTCTTTTGCCAGCTACAAGGCCTGTGTTAAGGCCAAGAGCTCAGCTTCTCATGCTGAGTTTCCTTCTGGCAGGCTGCTGGCTCAAACCATTCAGGTTTCGTTCACATCCTTGTCCCAGTCCTTTCTTTACCTTTCACAAGGTAACTGTTCCCATCAGTGAACTAAGTTAGTGTTTCCACGGCCAGAGGGAAGACCGTAATCTCTTTGCAATCTCCTGCCTCTTTAATCAGCAGATGATGACAGTCCCAAATTACTTATTTATCAGTCTTCTCAGGCAGAATAGTGGCAGGTAGTGCATCAGTGATTCATGTGGGCATTGGACATCCATTGTTCTGTGGGCTGCCTGACAATGCTCTCCTGGTCACCAGTGCATGGGGGGCTATTGTAATTACTTTCTGTCCCAAAGTTAACATGTCAGAGTCTTTGACCAGTACAGCCATGGCAGCCATAGCTTTTAGACAGCCAGACCATCCACTGCCTACAGGATCAAGCTCCTTCCCTGTTTATCGGTTACTGATGGCTGTTCAGAGTCAAAACAAATCCAGGCTCCTACATTTGACAGGATGTCTCTTTTTAACAAAAGGTAAGGGCATCCTAGGATATCTAGGAACAAGTGATATACCCGACCTACATCAAGGATCACTGCCCTCCGCGTCCAGGCAGCTCCTGTATCCTGCTAGTGGGCACTCAACTCCAATATACTATCTGGCACAGGTACGGGAAACACCACACTTTCCAAGCCCATGGCATAGGGGATGCAGGCGAACAGGAACTGCAGCTGGTTGCCTCACTGGGGCCATGCCTTCTCCATTTCCTAAGCTGGCTCTCAGTCAGGTCCTGGTGTCTGCCCTCTGCTGGCCTGCCTTTTAATTGCTAATCTCATTAACACCTGCCAGAGGGGGTAAGGGGAGACCCACCCTGCTGAGCCTCTGCAGGTAGGCAGCCCTCTTGGCAGTGGGTGTGGACTTCAGAGCACAGGGAAAGGATCACATTTAATCAGCCTCTTTTGGATTCATCCATGGCAATACTTGTATGTCAAGCACCACTGTGCAACAGGAAAACACAGCTCTCTCACGCCAGAGCTGACATTCAGAAGGCAGGAACATTTAATTGCTAAGGGATGCCTTGTTCTTGCCTTCTTTTGATCTACTGGGGCACTTTCGATTGGTACACACCACCTAGTTCAGCTAAATAGGAGATGCAGGAACAATTTAAAGGGATAAGTCCTTGAACCTGATAGACAGGGACTCGGGGCTCTACAGAGGAGAGATGACTTTTGCACAGAGAGGTTGATTTTGGAGGCTCAAGAAAAGAGCACTGCCCTAGCACCTGTGAGGCCCTCAGTTTGACCCTAAGCTTCTCCATCTACTTGGACTCTTCCTCACCCATGCCTAATTCCACTCTAATGCTAATGGATATTTGTGTTGTTCCAGTTTGTGGCTACTATGAACAGAACTAGTGTGCACCTTCTAGCATGTTCCTCTTTCTCTCTTATTTCACTCCCCCACCCCCCCGTCTCTCTGTGTATGTGTTTTAAACAAGCATTTATTGGGAGAAGGTCCCATAGCAGGAGTGGAAGTCAGAGACAATTTGTGGGAGCCAGACAAGTGACCATACCATTTCACTGGCCCTGCCATTAAGTTTTTACATTTTTGTGTAGACTTATGACTGTGCACTGATGGTTCCATTTGCCTGTTGTTTTCTGTGACAACTGACAAGTCTGCAACCTTTCCACTTGCTCACTGGGCCATCAAAAGTGCCAGCGGTTTCTGAAATGTCTGCCTGAGCCCTTGATCGGTTTTTACTGGGCTGTCTTTTTCTACTGGGTGTTTCCCTACTTTGGCTACAGGCCCTATGTCTGCTTTATATACCAACAGTTTCATTTCTTACTGTGTTGCCTTTCTGGCCAATTTTAAGTGTCTTCTATTGGAGAGAATTCTTAACTTCCAGAAAGTTCAATTTGTGCTGGAGATGTATGTAGCTCAGTGTTTAGAGAGAGCTTGCCTAACATGCACGAGACCCTGGGCTCTATTCCTGGCTCTCCAGAAACTGGGTATGTATTGTGGTGTTTACCTATAATCCCAGTATTTGAGAGGTAGAGGCAGGAAGATCAGAGGTTCAAGGTCATCCTCAGCTACACAGCTACATAGCAAGTTCAAGGCTAGCCTGTTATTGGAGACCCTATCTCAAAAAGTAACCAAGTAAGCAGAAACATTAGAGTTTGGTTTCCAGCCTCCACAGGGTGAGCTCACTACCATCTGTAACTCCAGGTGTTGTAGGGCATCTGATGGCTTTTTTTTTTTTTTTTTTTTGGGAGGGCACCTATATGTGATTTTACATACACACACAAAATAAAAATAAATATTAAAACAAACTAATCTATCAATATTTTTAAAAGTTTGCTTTCATGACCTTTTTTTCCCTCATGTCTTACTTTACACAGTCTTTTCCTACCAGGATAGTAGTGGATGTCTTTAATTCTAGCACTTGAGAGACAGGAGAATCTGTGATTTCGAGATCAGCCTGGTTGAACATAGTGATTACACACAGATCCTGTCTCAAAAACACAAAAACAAAACCAAAAATGACCCAAAGAACAACAAAAATCCGAACTTCTTGCTTCTCAAGTCCAAGGTCATGAAGCTATTACTGAGGAGTCAAACCCTTAGCAAAGCTGATCTCAGCAGTGAACGAGTTACTGCCTAGAAACTGCCCTTCAATGAACCTGGATCACAAGGATTCTGCTAGGCTGGCTGGTTAATGCACTGCAGGGATCCTCCTTTCTCCATAATGTCCCTCTCCTCTGTATTTGGAGAAATAGTCATGTGCCACTGTCCCTGACGTGTTACCCAATGAGCCATCTGAAGCCACAGCCCTCCAGGTAGAGTTTCTACCTAAGGGCATGATGGTGAATAGTTTGGATCAAACAGCTTTTGCTGCCTCCAGCTATGTACTTATGTTTTGGGTATCACAAATTAGTTCTCCTATAGGGTTCTTACTCACATAGTGATATATAGGAACTGGACACCTCAGAAAGATACTCAGGACAGTTACCATGGCATTTGTTGGTACACTGGTGGCAGTGCCCTTCTTTTAGTCTTTACACCAGGGACCAGACCAGCATCTGGTCTTAGCTGCCTTGGGAAGCCATCCCAATATTTGAGGCTCAGTAAGTGAAATTCTCTGCCTTTGTGTCTCTGTGGTGTGTGTGTGTGTGTGTGTTTGTGTGTGTGTGAGTGTAGTATAAAGAATCACCCAGTCCAAGTAAATGCAAATAAAGTAGACAGATCATCACACCACCCTAAACATGAACTTGGTAACTTTTATGTGAGCTGATTCATTGAGTGATGGACTATTACATTTACAAAGAGTGTGGTCGTAGGAGACCTCTGCACTGAGAGAGTGATGCAGTGTGTGAACATTAATGTTAGACTGACATATGTATATTAACTTTTTGCAGAAGAATCTCTCATCTGCTTGTTAATTTCTGTGCTAATACCTCAAATTTAGGCTATTTTGAGCTTCCACCTTATCACCGGGTACGGTTGGGGAGAAGATATTTAGTGGCAAACCACATGTTGCATTCTCACCATGCATGTACAGTGACATGTGTGGCCACAAGACCTTAGCTGATACTAAAGAGAAGCAAATAACTGGAAATGATTTTTAACATTTACTTCTGCTTTAGATAATTCATACAATAACTTAGTCCTCAACATGGACTGTAATTAATAAAACAAATTCTCAAAAGCCCTCCATATGCCCTAACTGGTTACTCACAGCTCTGTAGAGGATTGGGCAGTAGTGCAAATTCAGCTCTTTGAGGTTTTTGTTTCTCTGTTGGGTGGTTTTGAGGTTTCAGACAAGCTATAGTGCTCAGAGCAGCCTATTCTGACTTGTTGGAGAACCCTTTCTTCAATTTTACTTTCAGAGCATCTATGACAATCGCAACACTGAAGTTCATTTATGCACTTTCTTAAAGAGGAGAAGAGGGGGCCATGACTGCATGGGTGTGGGCCAATAAGTGCATCCCGGTATTCTATATTCTTACCTTATTAATATGAAGGCCATGCAGCTTTCAATCATTTGCTCCACTTTGTGATTTCCATTGCTACCTAACTATGCTGTTGAGCTTCTAGTTCACCACAAGATAAAGTCCAAACTCCTTAGTTTGTTTGGAAAGCTTTGAGGAATTTATTTTTAAATTAAGCCCTGAGGTATTTTAGCCTTGCATACCTGGGTTCTAGAAAACAGAGTTTTACCTCTGAAATCTAAAAATCCACAGCATTTTGATTCAGGTGAGAAACCTACCTCCAAGGTTGAATAAGACATATCAGCCACAGACCCAAAGGAACACATAGGATTCACTTTTCAGAACAAATGCAGCTCTGCAGGGCTTGGGGCAACAAGGGCAGGCTCAGTGGTTAAGTGCAGGCCCGGTTCAATTCCTAGCACCCACATGTTGGGTCACAACTATCTGTAATTCTTTTAACAGGAGACCTGATACCCTCTCCTGGGTTCTGAAGGCTCCTGTCTCATTTATTAAATAAAAATTTTGGAAAGTAAAACTGAAACTTTGATACTACTATGTATATGAAGCTATAGTTTTTATTATGTATTCTTAGATAAATATTAAGAATTTAAAAATGGCTCTTCTCCTGTATTTCCTGGGTCATATGTCTCACACTAGGAACCCTGACCTTTTCAGATGCTGCCCACATCCTTACCGTCTCCAGGATTTTGATATTACATGCAGGGTAGCCTCAATAAAGTACCTAGTGTACATAGCATCTTCATGTGGAATTTCACTTGCCAAGTGTTCCTCAACACCACAAACTTGCAGCTAAGCCTATTTTTTGTCAAGAAAGAGCCTGGAATTGACTGTATATCATGACAATCATTTAGCCACTTGTAGCTGGTGGCTTCTCTGTGTGGACTGGGAAGACACAGAACATCCTTGTACAATTTCCACAAGGCAGTGTTGGCCTGGACTTTCAGTGATAAGTCCTGGCATGCAGCATTCCTCCCTTTGCTTGGACTACAGGCAGCTGTGTGGGATGGAGTCCTACTTTGCATGCTGCACTGCTTCCTCAGAAAAGGATAGGACTTGCTCCTTGCCTCTGCTTCCTCTTTGGGTGCTGAACAAGGGCATGTCAGGGTTCTCCAGAGCTACAGCTCCTCATCCTCTGCCAGGAAGTTCACATGTATCAAAGGTGACTCCATCCCTTGAGGCAACAATCACTACAGGATGGGAAACCCATGTGCCTTCTTCAGACCTGGGCTCATGTTTCACCTTTCTGTCTCTGGCCTCCAGTTTCTGCTGTCTCACCAAACCCTGATTCTGGCCCTCCTTGTTTTTCCAAAGTTTCCCTCTCTGTCTAGACCTCACAGGTAGTCCATCAGTTTACACATCTTGCTCCTACCCACATTTCCCCCATTGCTTCTGCAGTACAAACCCCAAGAGTCTGGATCCTTGGGCAAGCCCAGGTGCATGATGTCAGCAGGGCCGTACTCCTTTTTTAATCATCTCTGGTAGAGGTGTTGACCTCTGGTAGAGGTGGCGCTGGGTCACATCATTTATGGGTGCCTCAAATGTTTCTTCCCACATCTCTTATCCCACTGATTGCTCAGCAAAGGTACCAAATAATTACATAGACAGCTAAGGGTAAACTCTCTCCCATCTGAAGTTTACTTTTCTTTCCTGTTATCTTCGGCATGGGCTCTCACTCCTTTCCTGGGCTTCAGGAACAAAACCCTAACGCTACCACCTACCATAATGCTCACCCTAACTCTAACCATACCCTAAATAGAACTCTCATTGTCAGAAATACATGACCCTACCTGGATGTCATAGCCCCATATGGGGATAGGGGGTGAATGGGAGGGGAGGTGGTCAGGGTGCAAGAGAACGGGGACAGAATGTAAGAGCGAGAAAGGGTAGGGAGTGAGGGATAGGAATCGACAAGTAAAATAAACAATAATCATTGAAAAAAAATTCAGTATGCAGGGGCTCAGAACGTGCCCATGAGGAATAGTGGATCTAAAAGAGATCTTGAGGTCTTTAGCTGAGGGAACTCTAGCAGAGGCCCAGTGATGGCTTTCAAGTAACCAGTAGGACATTTTATTTCATTTTTAAAAGTTATTTTGTCATATGTAGTACCCTACTTGAATGTCTGCTGGTAGAAAAGAAGAGGGCAACAGATCTGATTGTAGAGGGTCGTGAGCTACCATCTGGTTGGTGGGACTTAACTCATATCCTCTGTAAGTACAGTCAGTGTGCTTCAACTTTTAGTCTTCTGTCTCTTCCATTGTTGTGTTTTTAAGAAAGGGCCTCATTATGTATCTGTGACTGGCCTGGAATTCATTGAGATTCATGCTTTTGGCTCTTGAGTCCTGGGTTCAAAGGCATGAAACACCATGATCATCTCAGGAATAAAATTTTATATTGTTAACATAAATAAGCATTAGTTTAGTTAAAATGGCTAGTGCTATGCATTCTGAGACAATAATTAATTTTTATTACATTTCTTACTCTCACAAAATTGAGGTCGATTTTGTTTCTAAATTAAAAAGTAGTAAATTATGGGCTATAATTAGGGGTTATAGGCTAGTGTCTAGAATTCCTGATACTAAGAGATTTAAGTTCAGCCTCTATTACCAACAAAGCAAAATAGGGCCTGAGTAGGTATCTCAGTCAATAAAGTACAAACACGAAGGACCTGAGATCAAGCAAAATGCTAAATCTAGAAGGGGATGATTAAAAGTTAAACTTGTGGGACATTTGATCATTATGTGAAAATAGGGTGCTTTTTACCTTGCCTGCCTAAGGCCCTTAATTGGTTTAATAAAAAGTTAAACGGCCAATTGCTCAAAAGGAATGGTTAGGCAGGATTGCTGGGCTGAGAGAAAAACTCAGGGGAATGAATCTAGGCCTGGACCCATGCCAGGAAGACAAGGAAGGAGCTGAGAATACACAATAATAGACAATAGGCTAATAGACATTTGTTAAGGTATAGGAAATTGTTGGGAACAAGGTTAAGTTAAAGGCCAATCATTCATAATTTAGAAATGTCTGTGTCATTCTTTGGGGATGGATTGTTCCAAGAAAATCTGACAAGAAAGTCCAACTACATATTAGCACTGGAAAGGTGAGAGAGATCTGTAAGTCTCAGTGGCAGAAAAGTTTACCTTCCTAAATGTGAACCTGATAAATAAGATGGACAATTGGAATTGAATTGACTTTGACACATGATCACTCTATTGCTCTGTCTCTGTCTATCTGTGCTTCTGTCTCTCTCTCCCCATAACATAAACAAACACACCCACACCCACCCCCTGCCACACACACACATACAATCAGTAAACAAACAGATTTATTCCATATTGTATTATGGTTGGGTGTCTTCACATATTTTGTCCCTTTCTGTTTGTTTACTCGAGAAAGGGTTTCCCTGTGTAGCCCTGCCTGTCCCCAAACTCACTGTGTGTACAAGGCTGGTCTGAAACTGAAGTGATGCCTACCTCAGCATCCCTTAATACAAACTGGCTCCTTATTTAGAATTAAGGCAAAACCTGTCAGGTTTTTCAAATTGATAAATACAAGTGAATTGATACTGCACAATCGGAACACATATTACCTGCAAAAGCAATGTATGTAGTGCCACGATACTCTGCAATGACACAGAAAATACACTTTGAAATTGACACACTCCATCTTTTTCAAACTTGAATCTGAAGTTAGTTCCAATTTTCTCATACACAATATGATTTGTTATTAATATTGACAAACTGTTAATTCCTAAATTCTTAAAACAATCAAAATTGTTATGAGATACGTAAAAGTCCAATGAAATTTCATGGTGGAATGAATGCAGCAGCATACCTTTGTTTGCTTCAAAGTTGCCACTAGTTGTTGGAACATGTTCAGCTTCTCTACGGTAGGGTCAGAGGTGATATGCGCATCATACAGAGGCCTATGAAGAAGTATACATAGTACCTCATATTGTTATAAGAGTAGTTTATGTTTATGAATTCTCTCTTTTTTACATTTTTTGAGGAATTCTACATGAGTGTCCAATTCTTTTCTAGTTAATGGACACTTGTCTGTTTTTTTTTTTTTTTAATGAAACCAGATATGATTATAGTAAGGTGCAAGGATGGTAATGGAACTACAAAATAATAGGAATGCGAAATGGTTAAATTGACCTACAAGGCAGTTTAAGCCTCGGGTGGTGTCACAATTTTTCAATTGTAGAGCTTGGGTGACAGAAGTTCAGTGGTTATCTGTGAGTTGGAGACCACCCTTGAATACAAACTATGGGCTAAGATGGGCAGGGCTATTACACAGAGATAAACTGCCAAAAATGTAGGTTATGCCAAACAGAAAAAAATGAAAAAAGGATCACCTAATACTTCTAGCAAGAAAGAACAATTATGACTTTATTTCGTGCTTGACTACTCCTATGTGGTAAAAAAATAACTAGAGTCCTGATACTCCAACCTCCTTTTCAGGTTAAGATTACAGGTATCAGTCACCATGCTCAACTCCCTTTTACAATTCCTACTGTAGTAAAATATCCCTGAATTATAGCCCTGCGTGTAATATCTTTGGTAGTAAATACAGATTGCTCCAATTTATACTGTAGTAAAACACACCTGAATTATTGCCCTGCTCCAAGTTACCAACAATCTTAATGAAATTCCATCCCCACATATGGGACAAAAGCAATATGTACTCAGCACAATCTGTATTGCAAGTATAAACACAGCCAGTTTTTCACTGTCAATACAGTACTCAAATTACACAATACTTACACTAATATTCCCATGATCACCTCTTTGCCCATTACTATGAATATAGTAGATCCTGCCCCATTCCTGGTGGATAAAGAATGAAGTAGAGTGAATATTATTTATATATTGTAAAAATATAGTTTCACTAATCATTGTTTAAAAACTGCCTTATATTCAGAGAAAACAGATGTGATTAGTATACTCCAAAGGTTCTCATGTGCCTAAATTCACATGAGTGAACTTGAGTGTTTAAGAAAAAAAAAAAAAGAAAAGGATTTTTCATGTAGCACATCTACATCAATCATATTAACTTAAGGAAAATGCTCTAATGTCATGGTCTTCTTGAAGGATCAATTATCCTTACCTTTGAAAGGCAGTCTGACTATTGGTATTATTCCATCTATAGACATGGGTAGTATGATTCTACTTTAATTGTAATGGAACATGAGATACCTCAACATTATCATTCAGCTCTCCCTAGTGTGCCATATTTTCAGAATCATCCTGGATGGCTGAGTGGTACACAGGTTTGATCATTAAAGGAGCCACAAAGTTTTAAGTTTGTCTGGTAACAACTATTTGTATCACTACATATACTCGGCTCTTATGTACCCATTTATTCTCTGGTGGTGGATGGTAGATCAGACATATATATGAAGAAGGAACGGAGGACAGAAATCAAGTTTGGGGTGATACTGTCTACTTGGTTTTTTGATATAAAGCCTAACTTACAAGACTATGAGATTCTTTCCTTCATGTATTTAAGTGTGTTGCTTGTGAATCTGGTGACCACTGAAGTCACAAGTCAGTGCTGGTTTCCCTGGAATAGCAGTTCAGGACAGTTGTAGTCCACCACATGGGCTAGAAACTGAAACCTGCTCTTATTCAAGAGCAGAAAAGGCAGGCAATTGCACAATGTATCTTAAGCTGCTGTCTTATTTTTATGTATTTTGGAGATGGAGTTTCTCATTCCACCTATCTCTGCCTCTCAATGTTGAAGTTAGAAGTATATGCAACCATTATGTTTTTTCACTCGAGACAAGGTTCCTATAGGATGCCCTGGCTGTCTTGAAACTTACTCTGTAGAACAGGCTGGCCTTTGAAGATCTTTCTGCCTCTGACTCTGCCTCCAAAGTACTGGTGTTAAAGGCATAATCCACAACCCAGCAATCTGGATTAATTTTCAAGAATTGTGAAGAGTGAATTGAGGTTTTCATGGCTTTGAGGGAAGCAGTTTTCAAATTAATCAATTTATTCAATGTTTCCTTACCCCTCTTTCAAACAAACACCAATGCCTCCCATTTCTCTAAAGTTAAAATATTATTATGCTCTGTAAAACAAAAGAAAAAAAATTTAAGCAGGGTGAATAGGGTAACTGCCTTCCACATTTGTCATATATATCCCTCCACCAACTAGAATGCTTTCCATTTGTAATGCTAAACTGACAACATATTCCTCTGTCTTAGATACCTACCAGCTTGTTTTTTGAACATGACAAAATATAAGCCTAAACATATATAATTTTTTACTTTTACAAAAATGCCCCATGCATTTAGGTAGCTATGTGTAGTGCAAGTTTATAATTGAAGCTGTTTTCAAATTAATCAATTTATTCAATGTTTCCTTACCCCGTCTTTCAAACAAACACCAATGCCTCCCATTTCTCTATGCAAGTTTATAATTGCAGCACTTGGAAGTATGGACAGATGACTGCTAATACCTTCAAGCGGGCTTGGCTACAAAGCAAGACCCTGCCTCAAAACAAATAAGTATACATAAACAGAATTAAATGTAACCATGTCATATTTAATTAGTGAAAAATACAAACCAGTGGGATGGTACATGCCTTGCTCAGTACTCAGAAGCTTGAGACAGGAGTCACAAATTCAAGGACAGAAAGGACTGTATTGCTAAGAGCCTATCTTGGCAAAAGAACAAATGAGATGAAAATAAACAATAAAACATACATTTACTTCACCAGAGTTGAAAAGAAGAAAATCATATATTACCGTTCTGGTGAGCATCTGTTGCTGTGCTAAAACACTGACCACACACAATGCAGTCCAGAAAGGGGCTTACTTAGCTTATGCTCCAGGTCAATGTCCCTAATGAGAATTACAGCAGCGACTCAAGCAGGACAGTGGGAAGAAAATTTGGAGGAATGCAGGTTTCAGCTCATCTCTGGCTCTCTCACTTGCTCACAGTAAAGCTTAGCCAGTCCCCTTTGTTTACAGATAGCCCCTTGCACATGGACAGTTATAACAGCATAACTGCTGTCCATGTACAGGTTTACAGATTTTTTTTCTTTTCTTTGGCCAGCTGCAAGGCCTGTGTTAAGGCCAAGAGCTCAGCTTCTCATGCTGAGTTTCCTTCTGGCAGGCTGCTGGCTCAAACTCTGCAGGTTTCATTCACATCCTTGTCCCAGTCCTTTCTTCACCTTTCATAAGGTTCCCATCAGTGAACCAAGTTAGTGTTTCCATGGCCAGAGGGAAGACTGTAAGGACTTTGCAATCTCCTGTCTCTTTAATCAGCAGGTGATGACAGTCCCAAATTACTTGTTCTTCAGTCTTCTCAGGCAGAAGAGTGGCAGGTAGTGCACCAGTGATCCATGTGGGCATTGGACATCCATTGTTCTGTGGGCTGCCGGACAATGCTCTCCTGCTCACCAGTGCATGGGGGGCTATTGTAGTTATTTTCTGTCCCTAAGTTAACATGTCAGAGTCTTTGACCAGTAAAGCCAGGGCAGCCATAGCTTTTAGACAGCCAGAACATCCACTGCCTACAGGATCAAGCTCCTTCCCTGTTTATCGGTTACTGATGGCTGTTCAGAGTCAAAACAAATCCAGGCTCCTACATTTGACAGGATGTCTCTTTTTAACAGAAGGTAAGGGCATCCTGGGATGTCTAGGAACAAGTGATATATCCCACCTGCATCAAGGATCACTGACAACTATATCCAGGCAACTCCCGTATCCTGCTAGTGGGCACTCAGCTCCACTGTCCTATCTGGCACAGTTATAGGAAACACCACCCTATCCAAGCCCATGGCATAGGGGATACAGGCAAACAGGAACTACAGCTGGTTGCCTCACTGAGGCCATGTCTTCTCGATTTCCTGAGCTGACTCTCAGTCAGTTCCTGGTGTCTGGCCACTGCTGGCCTGCCTTTTAATTGCTAATCTCATTAACACCTGCCAGAGGCCTTAAGGGGAGACCCACCCTGCTGAGCCTCTGCAGGTAGGCAGCCCTCTTTGGCAAAGGGAATGAATCACATTTCCTCAGCCTCTTTTTGGATTCATCCATGGCAATACTTATATATCAAGCACCACTGTGCAACAGGAAAATACAGCTCTCTCAAGCTAGAGCTGACATTCAGATGGCAGGAACATTTAAGTGCTAAGGGATGCCTTGTTCTTGCCTTCTTTTGATCTACTGGGGCACTTTTGATTGGTACACACCACCTAGTTCACCTAAATAGGAGATGAGGGAAGAATTTAAAGGGATAAGTACTTGAAACTGATAGGCAGGGACTGAGGGCCCTACAGAGGTGAGAAGACTTTTGCACAGAGAGGTTGAGTTTGGAGGCTCAGCAGCAGAGCACTGCCCTAGCACCTGTGAGGCCCTCAGTTTGACCCTAAGCTTCTCCATCTCCTTGGCCTCTTCCTCACCCATGCCTAATTCCACTCTAATGCTGATGGATATTTGTGTTGTTCCAGTTTGTGGCTACTATGAACAGAACTAGTGTGCACCTTCTAGCATGTTCCTCTTTCTCTCTTATTCTCTTCCCCCACCCCTCTGTCTCTCTGTGTATGTGTTTCAAACAAGCATTTATTGGGAGCAGGTCCCATAGCAGGAGTGGAAGTCAGAGACAAATTGAAGGAGCCAGGCAAGTGACCTTACTTTTTCACTGGCCCTGCCATTAAGTTTTTACATTTTTGTGTAGACTTATGACTGTGCACTGATGGTTCCATTTGCCTGTTGATTTCACTGACAACTGACAAGTCTGCAACCTTTCCACTTGCTCAAAAGAGCCCGCGGTTTCTGAAATGTCTGCCTGAGCCCTTGATCGGTTTTTACTGGGCTGTCTTTTTCTACTGGTTTGCACTGGTTTCCCTACTTTGGCTACAGGCCCTATGTCTGCTTTATATACCAACAGTTTCATTCCTTACTGTGTTGCCTTTCTGGCCAATTTTAAGTGTCTTCTATTGGAGAGAATTCTTAACTTCCAGAAAGTTCAATTTGTGCTGGAGATGTATGTAGCTCAGTGTTTAGAGAGAGCTTGCCTAACATGCATGAGACCCTGGGCTCTATTCCTGGCTCTCCAGAGACTGGGTATGTATGGTGGTGTTTACCTATAATCCCAGTATTTGGGAGGTAGAGGCAGGAAGATCAGAGGTTCAAGGTCATCCTCAGCTACACAGCTACATAGCAAGTTCAAGGCTAGCCTGTTTTTGGAGACCCCATCTCAAAAAGTAACCAAGTAAGCAGAAAGATGAGAGATTGGTTTCCAGACTCCACAGGGTGAGCTTACTACCACATGTAACTCCAGGTGTTGTAGGTTGTCTGATGGCTTTTTTTTTTTTTTTTTTTTTTTGGAGGGAACCTATATGTGCTTGTACAAACACACAGTCATATACATACAAAAGAAAAATAAATATTAAAAGCAAACTAATCTATCAGTATTTTAAAAAGGTTGCCTTCATGACCTTTTTTTCCCTCATGTCTTACTTTACACAGCCTTTTCCTACCAGGATAGTAGTAGATGTCTTTAATTCTAGCACTTGAGAGACCAGAGAATCTGTGAGTTTGAGATCAGCCTGGTTGAACATAGTGATTACACATAAACCCTGTCTTAAAAAAACAAAAACAAAACCAAAAAAAACCCAAACAACAACAAAAGTCCCAACTTCTTGCTTCTCAAGTCCAAGGTCATGAAGCTATTTCTGAGGAGTCAAACCCATAGCAAAGCTAATCTCAGCAGTGATTGAGTTACTGCCTAGAAAGTGCCCTTCACTGAACCTGGATCTCAAGGATTCTGCTAGGCTGTCTGGTTAATGCACTGCAGGAGACTCCTGTCTCCATATTGTCCCTCTCCTCAGTATTTGGAGAAAAAGTCATGTGCCACTGTCCCTGACCTTTTACCCAATGAGCCATCTCCAGCCACAGCTGTCCAGGTAGAGGGTCTACCTAAGGGCATGATGGTGAATAGTTTGGATCAAACAGCTGTTACTGCCTCCAGCTATGTACTTATGTTTTGGGTATCACAAATTAGTTCTCCTGTAGGGTTCTTAGCCACATACTGACATTTAGGAACTGGACACCTCAGAAAGACACCCAGGACAGATACCATGGGATCTGTTGGTACAATCGTGACAGTGCCCTTCTTTTTGTCCTTACACCAGGGACCAGACCAGCATCTTGTCTTAGCTGCCTTGGGAAACCATCCCAATATTTGAGGCTCAGTAAGTGATATTCTCTGCCTTTGTGTGTCTATGATGTGTGTGTGTGTGTGTGTTTGTGTGTGTGTGTGTGTGTATGTGTGTGTGTAGTATAAAGAATCACCCCATTCAAGTAAATGCAAAAATATAGTCAGATCATCACACCACCCTAAACATGAACTTGGTAACTTTTATGTCAGCTGATTCATTGAGTGATGGACTACTACATTTACAAAGAATGTGGTCGTGGGGGACCTCTGCACGGAGAGAATGATGCAGTGTGTGAACATTATTGTTAGACTGACAGATGTATATTCCATTTTTGCAGAACAATCTCTCAACTTCTTGTTAATTTCAGAGGAAATAACTCTAATTTTGGCTATTTTGAGCTCTCAATATATCACTGGGTAGGGTTGGGGAGAAGACATTTAGTGCAAACCACATGTTGCATTCTCACCATGCATGTACAGTGACATGTGTGGCCACAAGACCTTAGCTGATAGTAAGGAGTAGCAAATAACTGGAAATGATTTTTAACATGTACTTCTGCTTTAGATAATTTATACAATAACTTAGTCCTCAACATGGACTGTATTTAATAAAACAAATTCTCAAAAGCCCTCCATATGCCCGAACTGGTTACTTAGAGCTCTGTAGAGGACTGGACAGTAGAGCGAATTCAGCTCTTTGAGGTGTTTGTTTCTCTTTCGGGTGGTTTTAAGGTTTCAGACAAGCTTTAGTGCTCAGAGGAGCCTACTCTGGCTTGTGGCAGAACCCTTTCTTCAGACTTTACTTTCATAGCATCTATGACAATCACAACACTGAAGTTCATTTATGCACTTTCCTAAAGAGGAGAAGAGGGGGCCATGACTGCATGGGTGTGGGCCAATAAGTGCATCCAGAGATTCTATATTCTCACCTTATTAATATGAAGGCCATGCAGCTTTCAATCATTTGCTAAACTTGGTGATTTCCATTGCTACCTAACTACCCTCTAGAGCTTCTAGTTCCCCACAAGATGAAGTCCAAACTTCTTAGTATATTTGGAAAGCTTTGAGGAATTTTTTTTTTTTTTAAATTAAGCCCTGAGGAATTTGAGCCTTGCATACCTGGGTTTTAGAAACAGAGTTTTAGCTCTGAAGTCTAAAAATCCACAGCATTTTGCTTCAGGTGAGAAACCTACCTCTAAGGTTGAATAAGACATATCAGCCACAGTCCCAAAGGAACCCATAGGATTCACTTTTCAGAACAAATGCAGTTCTGCAGGACTTGGGGCACCAAGGGCTGGCTCAGTGGTTAATGCCCTTAGAGGACGCCTGGTTCAATTCCTAGCATCCACATGGTGGTTCACACCTATCTCTAATTCTTTTAACAGGAGACCTGATACCCTCTTCTGGGTCCTGAAGGCTCCTTTCACTCAGGAACAAATGCATGCACATTTACTAAATAAAAATTTGGGAAAGTAAAACTGAAACTTTGATACTATTATGTTTATGAAGCTATAGTTTTTATTATGTATTTTTAGATAAATATTAAGAATTTAAAAATGGCTCTTCTCCTGTATTTCCTGGGTCATATGTCTCTCACTAGGTACTCTGACCTTTTCAGAAGCTGCCCACATCCTTAAAATCTCCAGGATTTTGATATTACGTTCAGGGTAGCCTCACTAAAGTACCTAGTGTACATAGCATCTTCATGTGGAATTTCACTTGCCAAGTGTTCCTCAACACCACAAACTTGTAGCTAAGCCTATTTTTTGTCAAGAAAGAGCCTGGAATAGACTGTTTATCATGACAATCATTTAGCCACTTGTAGCTGGTGGCTTCTGTGTGTGGACTGGGAAGACACAGAGCATCCTTGTACAATTTCCACAAGGCAGTCTTGGCCTGGAAGTTCAGTGATAAAGCCTGGCATGCAGCATTCCTCTCTATGCTTAGACTGCAGGCAGCTGTGTGGGATGGAGCCCTACTTTGCATGCTGCACTGCTTCCTCAGAAAAGGATAGGACTTGCTCCTTGCCTCTGCTTCCTCTTTGGGTGCTGACCAAGGGCATATCAGGGGTCTCCAGAGCTACAGCTCCTCATCCTCTTCCAGGAAGTTCACATGTATCAAAGGTGACTCCATCCCTTGAGGCAACAATCACTACAGGATGGGAAACCCATGTGCCTTCTTCAGACCTTGGCAACTGTTTCACCTTTCTGTCTCTGGGCTCCAGGTTCTGCTATCACACCAAACCCTGATTCTGGCCCTCCTTGTTTTTCCAATGTTTCCCTCTCTGTCTAGACCTCACAGGTAGTCCATGAGTTTACACATCTTGTTCCGACACACATTTCCTCCATTGCTTCTGCAGTACAATCCCCAAGACCTCTGGATCCTTGGGCAAGCCCAGGTGCATGATATCAGCACGGCTCTACTCCTTTATTAATCATCTCTGGTAGAGGTGTTGACCTATGGCTCTGGGTCACATTATCTATGGGTGCCTCAAATGTTTCTTCCCACATCTCTTATCCCACTGATTGCTTAGCAAAGGTCCCAAATAATTACATAGACTGCTAAGGGGAAACTCTCTTCTATCTGAACGTTACTTTCCTTTCCTGTTATTTTCGCCATGGGCTCTCACTCCTTTCCTGGGCTTCAGGAACCCAACACTAACACTACCACCAACCATAATGCTCACACTAACTCTAACCATACCTTAAACTGAACTCTCAATTTCAGAAATACATGACCCTACCTGGATGGCATAGCCCCATATTGGAGAGGGGGTGAATGGAAGGGGAGGTGGTCAGGGTGTATGTAAAGGGGGAGAGAATGTAAGAGGGAGGGAGGTTATCGAGTGAGGGATAGGAATCGACATGTAAAATAAACAACAATATTTTTAAAAAAATTCAGTATGTAGGGACTCAGAATGTGCCCAAGAGGATTAGTGGATCTAACAGAGATCTTGAGGTCTTTATTTGAGGGAACTCTAGCAGAGGCCCAGTGATGGGTTTCAAGTATCAAGTAGGATGTTTTGTTTCATTTAAAAATTATTTATCATATGTAATATCCTACTTGAATATCTCCTGGTAGAAAATAAGAGGGCAACAATCTCATTGTAGATGGTTGTGAACTACCATCTGGTTGGTGGGAAGTAACTCATATCCTCTGTAAGTACAATCAGTGTGCTTGAACTTTTAGCCATCTATCCATTCTATTGTTGTGTTTGAAGAAAAGGCCTCATTATGTAATTTTGACTGGCCTGGAATTCATTGAGATTCATGCATTTGGCTCCTGAGTACTGCTGGACAGGATGTGTAGAAAGGGGAATTCTCCTCCACTGCTTTTGGGAGTTCAAACTTGTACAGCCATTTTCAAGATAGCTATGGCAGTTCCTCAGCAAGATGGGAATTGGTTTACCACAGGACCTGGCAATCCCACTCATAGCCATATACCCAAATTATCCACATTCATGCAACAAAGGAAAGTGTTTAATTATATCTATAGCAGCATTATTTGTAATAGCAAGAAACTAGAAGCTACCCAGATGCCTCTCAACTGAAGAATGGATAAAGAACTTGTGGCACATCTACACAATGGACTACTAATAGACAGAAAAAATGGAATCTTGAAATGCACAGGCAAGTGGATAGTAATTGAAGAAGAAATAATCATGAATGAGGTAACCCAGGCACAAAAAGTAGAAAATGGTAGAGAGGGAGAGAACATAAAAGAGCAAGTCATTATTGGTTTGAAGAGAAAATTGAACCTAAAGTTATATCTAGAGACCTACAAGACTGACTCCAACTAACAATCTGAGCAACAGTGGAAAGGCTTCCATTATTGACCTTCCCTGAAAATGAGATCAGCAACTAACTCGAGTTCTACATGGAGCCCTCATCTAATCTCTGTAGAAAACAGAAGCAAAGACCCAGAAGTAAACACTGCATCTAACTAGAATCCAGATGCAGAGAGAGAGAGGACAAGATCGAGTTGCAGAAACACAGTAAGACAGCTGATCTGATGAAGGAGGAGCTAATAGGATCCCAGACTGATAGCTGTGAATCCAACATGGAACTGACTCAGACCCCTGAGATGGGTATCAGCTAGAAGGTATGAGCTGTCTAATGGAGTTCAGACAGTAGGACCTGGATGTATTCCTGGTGCGCAAAAGGACCTTGAGGACACATTCCCCCAATCCAGGGATACCCCCTAAACCTAGACATAGAAGAGACATTCTAATCAACACTTCAAATGCGCTGTCAGAAATACATGACCCCACTTGGATGGCCTAGCCCTATGTGTTGATTGTGGGTGAATAGGATGGCAGGGTGATCAGGGTGAATGTGAGGGGGCAACAGATGATAAGAGGAAGGGAAGGAATTGAGGGAGATATAGGGAACAAGGATCTACATGTAAAAAATCATGAACTAATTTTAAAAAATATCCGGCATGCATGGACTCAGGATGTTCCCAAGAGGATATGGGGATCTAACAAGTTTTTGGCGGTCTTTAGCTGAGGGAACTCTTGCAGAGGCCCAGTGATGGGTTTCAAGTAACCAGTAGGACATTTTATTTCATTTTTAAAAGTTATTTTGTCATATGTAGTACCCTACTTGAATGTCTGCTGGTAGAAAAGAAGAGGGCAACAGGTCTGATTGTAGAAGGTCATGAGCTACCATCTGGTTGGTGGGAGTTAACTCATATCCTCTGTAAGTACAGTCAGTGTGCTTTAATTTTCAGTCTTCTGTCTGTTCCATTGTTGTGTTTTTAAGAAAGGGCCTCATTATGTATCTGTGACTGGCCTGGAATTCATTGAGATTCATGCTTTTGGCTCTTGAGTCCTGGGTTCAAAGGCATGAAACACCATGATCATCTCAGGAATAAAATTTTATATTGTTAACATAAATAAGCATTAGTTTAGTTAAAATGGCTAGTGCTATGCATTCTGAGACAATAATTAATTTTTATTACATTTCTTATTCACACAAAATTGAGGTCGATTTTGTTTCTAAATTAAAAAGTAGTAAATTATGGGCTATAATTAGGGGTTATTGGCTAGTGTCTAGAATTCCTGATACTAAGAGATTTAAGTTCAGCCTCTATTACCAACAAAGCAAAATAGGGCCTGAGTAGGTATCTCAGTCAATAAAGTACAAACACGAAGGACCTGAGATCAAGCAAAATGCTAAATCTAGAAGGGGATGATTAAAAGTTAAACTTGTGGGACATTGATCATTTGTGAAAAGAGGGTGCTTTCACCTTGCCTGCCTAAGGCAGTTAATTGGTTTAACAAAAAGCTAAGCAGCCAATTCCTCAAAAGGAATGGTTAGGCAGGATTGCTGGGCTGAGAGAAAAACTCAGGGGAATGAATCTAGGCCTGGACAAATGCCAGTAAGGCAAGGAAGGAGCTGCGAATACACAATAATAGACAATAGGCTAATCGACATTTGTTAAGGTATAGGAAATCGTTGGGAACAAGGTTAAGTTAAAGGCCAATCATTCATAATTTAGAAATGTCTGTGTCATTCTTTGGGGATGGATTGTTCCAAGAAAATCTGACAAAAAATTCCAACTACATATTAGCACTGGAAAGGTGAGAGAGATCTGTAAGTCTCAGTGGCAGAAAAGTCTACCTTCATAAATGTGAACCTGATAAATAAGAGGGACAATTGGAATTTAATTGACGTTGACACGTGATCTCTCTATTGCTCTGTCTCTGTCTATCTGTGCTTCTGTCTCTCTCTCCCCATAACATAAACACACACCCACACCCACACACACACACACACAAACACCCCCCCACACACACACACATACACACAGTAAACAAACAGATTTATTCCATATTGTATTGTATTATGGTGCCCTTTGTGTTTGTTTACTCGAGAAAGGGTTTCCCTGTGTAGCCCTGCCTGTCCCCAAACTCACTCTGGGTACAAGGCTCATCAAAAACTGAAGTGATGCCTACCTCAGCATCGCTTAATACAAACTGCCTCCTTATTTAGTATTAAGGCAAAAGCTGTCAGGTTTTTTAAATTGATAAATACAAGTGAGTTGATACTGCATAATCTGAACACATATTACCTGCAAAAGCAACATATGTAGTGCCACAATACTCTGCAATGATACAGAAAATACACTTTGAAATTGACACACTCCATCATTTTCAAAACTTGAATCAGAAGTTAGTTCCAATTTTTTCATACACAATATGATTTGTTTATTAATATTGACAAACTCTTCATTCCTAATCTCTTAAAACAATCAAAATTATTATGAGATACATTAATTCCAATAAAATGTTATGGGGGAATGAATGCAGCAGCATACCTTTGTTTGTCTCAAAGTTGCCACATGTTGTTGGAACAGGTTCAGCTTCTCTACGATGGGGTCAGAGGTGATATGCACATCATACATAGGCCTATGAAGAAGTATACATAGTACCTCATATTGTTATAAGAGTAGTTTATGTTTATGAATTCTCTCTTTTTTACATTTTTTGAGTAATTCTACATGAGTGTCCAATTCTTTTCTAGTTAATGGACACTTGTCTGTTTTTTTTTTTTTTAATGAAACCAGATATGATTATAGTAAGGTGCAAGGATGGTAATGGAACTACAAAATAATAAGAATACCAAATGGTTAAATTGAAATACAAGGCGGTTTAATTCTGGGGTGGTGGCACAATTTTTTAATTGTAGCACTTGGGAGACAGAAGGGCAATCCAGAAAGGGGCTTACTTAGCTTATGCTCCAGGTCACTGTCCCTAATGAGAATTACAGCAGCAACTCAAGCAGGAGAGTGGGAAGAAATTGTGGAGGAATGCAGGTGTCAGCTCATCTCTGGCTCTCTCACTTGCTCACAGTAAAGCTTAGCCAGTCCCCTTTGTTTACAGATAGCCCCTTGCACATGGACAGTTATAACAGCATAACTGCTGCCCATGTACAGGTTTACAGATTTTTTTTCTTTTCTCTTGCCAGCTTCAAGGCCTGTGTTAAGGCCAAGAGCTCAGCTTCTCATGCTGAGTTTCCTTCTGGCAGGCTGCTGGCTCAAACTCTGCAGGTTTCAATCACATCCTTGTCCCTGTCCTTTCTTTACCTTTCACAAGGTAACTGTTCCCATCCGTGAACCAAGTTAGTGTTTCCACGGCCAGAGGGAAGAATGTAAGGTCTTTGCAATCTCCTGTCTCTTTAATCAGCAGGTGATGACAGTCCCAAATTACTTGTTCATCAGTCTTCTCAGGCAGAAGTGTGGCAGGTAGCGCATCAGTGATTCATGTGGGCATTGGACATCCATTGTTCTGTGGGCTGCTGGACATTGCTCTCCTGTTCAATAGTGCATGGGGGACTATTATAGTTACTTTCTGCCCCTAAGTTAACATGTCAGAGTCTTTGGCCATGGCAGCCATAGCTTTTAGACAGCCAGACCATCCACTGCCAACAGGATCAAGCTCCTTCCCTGTTTATCGGTTACTGATGGCTGTTCAGAGTCAAAACAAATCCAGGCTCCTACATTTGACAGGATGTCTCTTTTTAACAGAAGGTAATGGCATCCTGGGATATCTAGGAACAAGTGATATATCCGACCTGCATCAAGTATCACTGCCACCTGTATCCAGGCAACTCCAGTATCCTGCTAGTTGGCACTCAACTCCATTGTACTATCTGGCACATGTATGGGAAACACCACACTATCCAAGCCCATGGCATAGGGGATACAGGCGAACAGGAACTACAGCTGGTTGCCTCACTGAGGCCATGCCTTCTGGATTTCCTGAGCTGACTCTCAGTCATTTCCTGGTGTCTGCCCTCTGCTGGCCTGCCTTTTAATTGCTAATCTCATTAACACCTGCCAGAGGCCTTGAGGGGAGACCCACCCTGCTGAGCCTCTACAGGTAGGCAGCCCTCCTTGGCAGTGGGTGTGGACTTCAGAGCACAGGGGAAGGATCACATTTAATCAGCCTCTTTTGGATTCATCCATGGCAATACTTGTATGTCAAGCACCACTGTGCAACAGGAAAACACAGCTCTCTCAAGCCAATCCTGACATTCACATGGCAGGAATATTTAATTGCTAAGGGAGGCCTTGTTCTTGCCTTCTTTTGATCTACTGGGGCACTTTGGATTGGTACACACCACCTAGTTCACCTAAATAAGAGATGCAGGAACAATTTAAAGGGATAAGTCCTTGAACCTCATAGACAGGGCCTCAGGGCTCTACAGAGGAGAAATGACTTTTGCACAGAGAGGTTGAGTTTGGAGGCTCAACAGCAGAGCACTGCCCTAGCACCTGTGAGGCCCTCAGTTTGACCCTAAGCTTCTCCATCTACTTGGACTCTTCCTCACCCATGCCTAATTCCACTCTAATGCTAATGGATATTTGTGTTGTTCCAGTTTGTGGCTGCTATGAAGAGAACTAGTGTGCACCTTCTAGCATGTTCCTCTTTCTCTCTTATTCTCCTCCCCCCCCCCCCATCTCTCTGTGTATGTGTTTTAAACAAGCATTTATTGGGAGAAGGTCCCATAGCAGGAGTGGAAGTCAGAGACAATTTGTGGGAGCCAGGCAAGTGACCATACCATTTCACTGGCCCTGCCATTAATCTTTTACATTTTTGTGTAGACTTATGACTGTGCACTGATGGTTCCATTTGCCTGTTGATTTCCCTGACAACTGACAAGTCTGCAAACTTTCCACTTGCTCACTGGGCCATCCAAAGAGTCCTTGGTTTCTGAAATGTCTGCCTGAGCCCTTGATAGGTTTTTTGCTGGGCTGTCTTTTTCTACTGGTTTGCACTTGTTTCCCTACTTTGGCTACAGGCCTTATGTCTGCTTTATATACCAACAGTTTCATTTCTTACAGTGTTGCCTTTCTGGCCAATTTTAAGTGTCTTCTATTGGAGAGAATTCTTAACTTCCAGAAAGTTCAATTTGTGCTGGAGATGTATGTAGCTCAGTGTTTAGAGAGTGCTTTCCTAACATGCATGAGACCCTGGGCTCTATTCCTGGCTCTCCAGAAACTGGGTATGTATGGTGGTGTTTACCTATAATCCCAGTATTTGAGAGGTAGAGGCAGGAAGATCAGAGGTTAAAGGTCATCCACAGCTACACAGCTACATAGCAAGTTCAAGGCTAGCCTGTTATTGGAGACCCTATCTCAAAAAGTAACCAAGTAAGCAGAAAGATTAGAATTTGGTTTCCAGCCTCGACAGGGTGAGCTCACTACCACCTGTACCTCCAGGTGTTGAAGGGGATCTGATGGCATTTTTTTTTGGAGGGCACCTATATGTGATTTTACATAGACACACAAAATACAAGTAAATATTAAAAACAATCTAATCTATCAATATTTTTAAAAGGTTTCCTTCATGAACTTTTTTTCCCCTCATGTCTTACTTTACACAGTCTTTTCCTACCAGGATAGTAGTGCCCTTCTTTTAGTACTTACTCCAGGGACCTACAGCTTCTCTGCCCTCTATAGCAGCCAGGTTATGGAGTCTCCTTACCTCTTTAGCCCATACACTTAGCACACAGCTATGATCTCCATCACCATGTTGAGCAGCAGGGACAGCATGCCTGCAGAGTCATTTAAGATGTCAAACCAGTAGTTCCCAGCCTCTATGGTGAACTCCATGCCGATGGCACAGTTGATGTGGCACACCAGACCTGGAACACAAGATCACTGCTCATCTCTCTGAGACTCCCTGAGTCATTCCACATTAGATGTCAACAAGAGCCATCCATCCCTAGGTGTGCTGTGGAGGGTGAGTTCCCACATCAGCTATAAGAGCTGCTTTGTAGGGGATTTCATAGCAGAAAAACAACAGCAACAGTTAGGGTATTGCTCTTTAGGGGACATCATATAACGGCTGAAAGTCTTTGAATGCTGAATATACCAAAACATACCCTTGAGACTGTGAGAATTGTACTTAAATGTGGTGTGGGGTCCTAGAGAAGGATTGGTTTGGGAGGAAACTACAATTTACATAGGTGCTATCACATACCAGGGTCTGGTCATGTACCTTAGCAGATTAAACCTCCAAGGTAGTAGTCAGGGATCCCTTGTATACTGGGATGCCAGGGCTTAGTGTTGTCTGATATCTCCCTGTAGTACAACATGGCAGAGTCAATATTTGACTCCAGGTTTACATATGACTTCCTAAGGCTTTGCATGGTGCCTCTGAATTCATAGTACCCTTCCCACTGCCATACCATATTATGTCAAACACTGGGAGGCTCCCTCAGGAGAGGATTAAGTGCTGGATTGGGAGCTACATGCATTTGTACTGTGGAACACAGATTCCCAATTTACGAAAAATAAATAAAATGCCAAGTACTATCATGCTTCGAGGAATGGGGAAGAGGACACTTCCCACATGATATCTAGGACATGTGATCAGAAGTGACATTATCTATCATGGACATAGTGCCATCAGAGGCACATGAGGGTTCTCATGATCCTGGCTGGGTGGCAAGGTGGTGAAATAAAAAATGGGTCTCTGTGGTGCATATTACCTGTGCATACAGCTCCTAGAACAACTGATCCAAGTGGAGGTGAGTATCACCAAAGCAGGAGCACAGCTACACCAGTGCAGCCCTTCTGGAGTAGTCTTAGAAGCACATGGCCCCTAATAAGACCCCTCCACTGATTGTCTTGCATTTTGCCATCCACACATGCCCAGCCTCCACTGCCTGGTGTCCTAACCTCTAATGGCTGCCTTGGGTTGGTAACTGGAGAAGATCTTGATGTCTGTCACAGGGGTGAGGATGGCCGCTGTGTGTCCAAGCAGGCTCGCCCATACCTAGCATCAGCAGCAGCATGAAGAAGTAGAGAACTGACCATAGCTGGGACACTTCCATGCTTCTAATGGCCTCAGTGTAGACGATAAAGGCCAGGCCCATGCCCTGGAAAGCCTGCAGATGATTAATAGACACCAGTTACTCATGTGAGTCAGAGGGGACAAGAGTGGAACACCATAGTTCGAATGTGGAAGGTCTATCCTCCATGTGTTGCTGCACTCTTTCAGGTGTGTAACTGTAACACCAAAAATAAAAATCCAGAGACAGGTATTGGGGTTCAAGCTTCAAGCTGAAGGTCAGAGAAGCAAACCAGCCGAGCCACTAGCTCTTACATCTACCTCAGTCTGTAAGGGGGTGATCCTGTCCCTGCAAGATGTCTAGCAAACCTAAGACTGCTGCCTCTCCTCAGGGTGCCTAGAGACCAAATCTCTCAATGCAGCCTGAGACATTGGGTTTCTGTTTTTTATATGCCTCTCTAGAGCTGGGATTAAAGGTATGAGCTCTTTTAATCTTTTAGACTGATTCACTCTAGTGTATCCCTGGGAGGTTTCACACTCCCAGAGATCCACCCAAAACTTGTGCCTCCACTGTCTGGCTAGCTGTTATGGATGCTGGGATTAAAGTTATTTGTCACCTTTGCCTGATTGCAATAGCCTGTGACTGGCTTTGCTTTTTGAATCCTCGGGCAAGTTTTGACAAATCATACATAATATATCACCACATATAAATTTCTGGACTTTCAGACCTGGGCTCTTACTGGAGATAGTAGAACATTGGGTAAGTGCCTTGAAGTTTTGTAGCCCGCTGTCATTTCCTGTCTGTTCTTGGCTTCCTTGTCCATCAATAGTTAGTGTCTTAGGCTCATGAGTCTATTGTCATGAATTGTACAATCTTTGTCCACCATGATAGATTGTACCTCTCACACAGGAGAGCAAAATAAGTACCTCCCTCATGACCGTGTTAGTTATTTGTTTATAGCAACACAATTTGTTTTGACTGATACATAAATGTAAATAAGCTCAGTGGAGTAAGCACAGTGGGAATAGTAGGCTTCAGAAGCAGATAAGGATAACATGACATTGAGATTTTTAACTGAATATTAGATATCACACAACAATTATTTCACTATTATTAGCAGGAGCCATCAATTCTAAACAATGTAAGTGTTAAAATACTCCCTCCTGGGTACTCTGATCTCACTCTCCTGCCCATGACTACCACCGAAAGCAACACAAGGAAGACAATTTGAATCAATGACTTAAAAAAAATAGTGTTTTCAATAATTATCATAATTATTGGTTTAAATGTTATCTATAATGTTAATATTGGATTAGATATGGCTGAAGAGAGAAGGAGTGGACAGGGACTTATTTCTCAGGGTACTTCTATTCAATCAAACGTAGTTTGACATAAAGATGCACTTAAATTGGACTAATGGTGTCTGTATACACTGTGAACCTTAACATATCTTGATATATAATGGACTTCAATTGTACAACAAGCTGCTGAAACTCAGAAAATCACATCAGCTAGCCTGTGCGTGCCAGGTTGCCAACTGCTTAAAACAAAGTTCAAAGAAAGCAAATATAAGTTTTATCCATCGAGCACTGTGTATACTTCATTTACTATATCTTTTTAAATTTTATTTTATATGCATTGGTGTTTTGCTTGCATGCATGTCTGTGCGTTTGTCTCTTTCGTTTTTATGAAACCAGATATGAGTATAGAAAAGTGCAAGGATGGTAAAGGAACTACAAAATAATAAGAATACCAAATGGTTAAATTGAAATACAAGGCACTTTAATTCTGGGGTGGTGGCACAATTTTTTAATTGTAGCACTTGGGAGACAGAAGGGCATTGGTTATTTGTGAGTTGGAGACCACACTTGAATACAAACTATGGTCTAAGATGGGCAGGGCTATTTCACAGAGATAAGCTGCCAAAAATGTAGGTTATGCCAAACAGAAAAAAATGAAAAAAGGATCACCTAATACTTCTAGCAAGAAAGAACAATTATGACTTTGTTTCGTGCTTGACTTCTCCTATGGGGTAAAAAAATAACTAAGGTCCTGATACTCCAACCTCCTTTTCAGGTTAAGATTACAGGTATCAGTCATCATGCTCAAGTTCCTTTTACAATTCCTACTGTAATAAAATATCCCTGAATTATAGCCCTGCATGTAATATCTTTGGTAGTAAATACAGATTGCTCCAATTTATACTGTAGTAAAACACACCTGAATTATTGCCCTGCTCCATGTTAAAAACAATCTTAATGAAATTCCATCCCCAAAAATGGCACAAAAGCAATATGTACTCAGCAGAATCTGTATTGCACAGCCAGTTTTTCACTTTCAATACAGTACTCAAATTACACAATACTTACACTAATATTCCCATGATCACCTCTTTGCCCATTACTATGAATACAGCAGATCCTGCTCCATTCCTACTGGATAAAGAAGGCAGTAGAGTGAGTATTATTCAAATATTGTAAAAATATAGTTTCACTAATCATTGTTTAAAAATTGCCTTATATTCAGGGAAAACAGATGAAATTAGTATACTCCACATGTTCTCATATGCCTAAATTCATATGAGTGAAAGTGAGTGTTTAAGGAATAAACAGTATTTTTTAAATAGCAAATCTGCGTCATTTATATTAACTTAAGGAAAATGCTCTAATGTCATGGTCTTCTTGAAGGATCAATTATCCTTACCTTTGAAAGGCAGTCTGACTGCTAGTGTTATTCCATCTACACACATGGGTGGTATGCTTCTACTTTAATAGTAATTAGAACATGAGATACCTCAACATTATCACTCAACTCTCCCTGGTGTTCCATATTTTCAGAATCATCCTGGATGGCTGAATGGTGCACAGCTTTGATCATTAAAAGAGCCACAAAGTTTAAAGTTTGTTTGGTAACAACTATTTGTATCACTACATATACTCTGCTCTTACGTACCCATTTATTCTCTGGTGGTGGATGGTAGCTCAGACATATATATGAAGAAGGAATGGAGGACAGAAATCAAGTTTGGGGTGATACTGTCTACCTGTTTTTTTTTTTTTTTCTGATATAAAGCCTAAATTACAAGACTATGAGATTATTCCCTACATGTACTTAAGTGTGTTGCTTGTGAACCTGGTGACCACTGAAGTCAGAAGTCAGTGCTGGATTCCCTGGAATAGCAGTTCAGGACAGTTGTAGTCAACCACATGGGCTGGAAACTGAAACCTGCTCCTATGCAAGAGCAGAAAATACTTGCAACTGCTCAACCTATCTTCAGCTGCTGTCTTATTTTTACGTATTTTGGAGATGAAGTTTCTCATTCCACCTATCTCTGCCTCTCAATGTTGAAGTTAGAAGTATATGCAACCATTATGTTTTTTCACTCGAGACAAGGTTCCTATAGGATGCCCTGGCTGTCTTGAAACTTACTCTGTACAACAGGCTGACCTTTGGAGATCTTTCTGCCTCTGCCTCCACAGTACTGGTGTTAAACGCATAAACCACAACCCAGCAATCTGGATTAATTTTCAAGAATTGTGAGGATTGACTTGAGGTTTTCATGGCTTTGAGGGAAGTAGTTTTCAAATTAATCAATTTATTCAATGTTTCCTTACCCCTCTTTCAAACAAACACCAATGCCTCCCATTTTTCTAAAGTTAAAATATTATTATGCTCTGTAAAACGAAAAAAAAATTGTAAGCAGGGTGAATAGGGTAACTGCCTTCCACATTTGTCGTATATATCCCTCCTTCAACTAGAATGCTTTCCATTTGCATTGCTACACAGACAACACATTCCTCTGTCTTAGATACCCACCAGCTTGTTTTGAACACCACAAAATTTAAGCCTAAATCATTTTTTACTTTTACAAAAAAAAGCCCATGCATTTAGGTAGCTATGTATAGTGCAAGTTTATAATTGCAGCACTTGGAAATATGGATAGATGACTGCTACTATCTCCAAGCTGGCCTTGGCTACAAAGCAAGACCCTGCCTCAAAACAAATGAGTATACATAAAGAAACTTAAATGTAACCATCTCATATTTAATGAGTGAAAAGTACAAACCAGTGGGATGATACATGCCTTGCTTGGTACTCAGAAGCTTGAGACAGGAGTCACAAGTTCAAGGCCACAAAGGAATATATTGCTAAGAGCCTATCTTGGAAAAAGTTCAAATGAGATGAAAATAAACAATAAAACATACATTTACTTCACCACAGTTGATAAGAAGAAAATCATATCTTCTTTTGCTGTGCTAAAACACTGACCACACACAATGCAGGCCAGAAAGGGGCTTACTTAGCTTATGCTCAAGGTCACTGTCCCTAATGAGAATTACAACAGCGTTCAAGCAGGACAGTGGGAAGAAAGTGTGGAGGAATGCAGTTGTCAGCTCATCTCTGGCTCTCTCACTTGCTCACAGTAAAGCTTAGCTCGTCCTCTTGGTGTACAGATAGCCCCGTGCACATGGACAGTTATAAAAGCATAACTGCTGCCCTTGTACAAGTTTCCAGATGTTATCTTTTCTTTGGCCAGCTGCAAGGCCTGTGTTAAGGCCATGAGATCAGCTTCTCATGCTGAGGTTCCTTCTGTCAGACTGCTGGTTCAAACAGTGCAGGTTTTATTCACATCACTGTCCCAGTCCTTTTAGTGCTTCCCCTGCCAGAGGGAAGTCTGTAAGATCTTTGCAAACTACAGTCTCTTTAATCAGCAGTTGATGACAGTCACAAATTACTAGTTCATTGGTCTTCTCAGGCAGAAGAGTGGCAGGTAGTGCATCAGTGATTCATTTGTGCATTGGTTATCCATCGGTCTGTGGGCTGCTGCACAATGCTCTCCTGCTCTAGTGCATAGGGGTCTATTGTACTTACTTTTTGCCCCAAAGATAACTTGTCAGCATCTTTGACCAGTACAGCCATGGCAGACATAACTTTTAGACAGCCAGACTGTTGTTCTTTTGCTGCAGCTAATGCCTAAGAAACATACAAAGGAGACTCAGTGCCCACGTGGTGTTTATTGAGTGAAGGGAGAGAAAGAGGGCTTAGCTGTTGGCCAACTGAAAGAAGGAGAGAGAGAGAGCAGCGAGACCAGAGACAGAGCAGAGAGACCAGAGAGAGGCAGAGAGAGAGCAGAGAGAGATAGGTAATTGGTGTAGTTGCTTTAAAAGAGGCTTGTGCATGCCTAACTGAGTCCTCTTGTTGCCAGGTAAAGCTGATGTAGAGATGGCAAGGCCATGAGCATCCTGCCCATCCTTGGGTCCGGGGTCAGCTGGATGCTAGTTCGTAACATTTCCACATATTATTGTTATTAAAAAAGGTGGGGGTTGGGCGTGGCAGGTTAGGGAATAAGGACATTGAGTTCTGGAGACTGCTTCCTGCTGAAATGGGGGTGTAGATAGTCTTTGGGATATCCGAGAAGGCTGGGGTGCAGCCAACTCCTGGTAGCTGGTTGTTTCATCACAGTTCTGACAGGATGGGGCTCTGGCATCTCTTTGAGACCTGGCAAGAGGTTAGCAGAAGAGAGGACAAGGTTAGGATTTTCTCTTAGGTCTTAGTATTTAATGGGAGAAGTGTGAGGTGGGGGAGGGTCTCCCAAGGGTGACCAGGAAGTCCCTAGGCCAGGAAAAAGGTGATTTATTGGAGTGAATCTAACCTATAAATGGATCTAATTCTTCTCCCTGGAACTTAAAAGAATCCTTTGAGTTAGTGAAAACATAAATATTAAGACATATTAGCAGCATACTCATGTTAGAAATGACTTGGCTGAAAGAATTAAAACATGCAGCTGGCAGATTTTTAGCACAATGAAAAGCACCTTAATTGTAAGGTCATAGTTACAGATGTGATCATATAGTGGCATAGTATGATGTTTAACACTGTTAAAACTTTATTGAATAATGTTAAGACTATAAACAGTAGGAACCTTAAAATACCCATTTTTGAAATCTGTTTTGAAACAATTGAAGCCTTTGTTGCTACTTTTAGCTGACAAAGCTACCAGTCATCAAAAGCATCAGAGTTCTTGAGAAGGATACAATTTTACTTGAATGATTAGAGAGTAACACAGACTTACTAGCTGGCAGCATGGACACCCACCCCAGGTCCTCCACAGTTGTTGAAGTCAGAGGCTTTAAGGACGACTGCCTTCTGCTGATGGCATGAGACCTGTGGATTAGGAGCTTTTGGAAGACTTACCTAACGTTGGCCCAAGCAACGTGGCGAAAGTCTATTCCACTGCCCTCTTGTCCACGGTCCTTAGAGCCTTTTGCAGCAGTTGAGATGAAAGGCAGGATTGCTCAGTGGCTAGCTTTGCCACTTTTGTGGGTGGAGCTTCTTTCAGTGTCCATCAGCCTTCTTGGAGGAAATGTGTGGTGCAAGCAGCTGCCCTGTCTCTCTGTCATAATAGCTTTTTAAGGAAACATTTTAAATGCCATATTCTCTAGATTTCTGAGCATTTGAGGGCTGTCTGACTATCTAGCATAACTTAGTATACAAAAATATGTCTTTAGTTACTTGCCTTCAGCACACAGGTGGCTAGGTAAGGCTTTATCCCTGTAATTAATTAATCTGTTTGGGCAACTGGATCCAAGCTGAGAGGCTGTGGAGGGATGTTTTACTCAGAGCCCTGAAGCCTGACTGTAAATGGTTTTAACTTAGTAGGTTAGACTTATCCCTGTAGAGGACAAAGAGATGGAGAAAAACTCCCTTTGATAATAGAGGCTTAACCTTTATAAACAGCTTACAGGAAAGACTGTGTGGCATAGATATTTTGTTAGCTTGAAATAGACATGTATAACCTTAAATGTTTACCACCATTAAAAAGGCACATGACAATTTAGAAGTATTTGAGACAGTACAGTTGAATTTAAGTTGTATGAAGTTAGCTTACATTTACATAAATTTAAATTAAATGTACAGACACATTAAACAGGACTGGGTAAAACTGAGAAGACTAGAATATGAAGCTATATATGACATAGTGAAAAAGAAATTAGAGACAAAGAATAAAGAATAAAGCAAATAAAAGAATAAAAGCAAAAGGTAAATGAATTACAGGTTCTGTTGGTGGCAGAAGCTGGGTAGACAACCTCTGCCTAGGTGGCTGGTGTAGCAGAGGGAAGAAGCATGGGGGATGAGGCTAGGCCATGTGGTCAAGCTGGTGGCTGCCATTAACATATCCCCAACAACTAGCAGAAATCATAAAGTTTTGTGATAAAATTTTGTCTTGAGTAGATGCTTCCTCAGCCCAGGCTACTGCTCTGAGACATGCTGCAGCTGGGGCGGGCAAGAGAGTTTTAACGTGGCAGGAAGAGAACAGAAATAAGTTTAGGGTAAGAGATTATTTAGCAGAGAGATAGAAAAAACTCCTTCCATCTACCTGTTTGCTGGCAGTAATTTGAAAGATCCAGTAAAATATCAGGATCTAGAGAGCCTTTACCTGGCCAATTTGAATTATTTTCTAGGGGATACCTAGCCCACCTGGATGCCTTAACAAGTGGAATCTATCAGGAATCCCAGTGGAATGGTGAGGGGTATTTCCTTGGTCGGTTTATTCCCCATGGGTAGAGCAGAAAGTGACAAAGCAGTCTTGGAACTCGTCAGCTCAAGAGTGTGGCAACACCGTAAATGAGAATGGCAGAGCTTTACTGGAAGCTCCTCAGCCCACGTACTTTGCCAGGGCCAACAGGGGCTGGAAGGACTCAGCATTCCTAGAGCAGAACAGATATACCGCCAAGGTCGGTATGTCTTCCACCCGTGAGGAATGTACCCGACCTTAAGGAAATGGGTTAAAATTTAAAAGAGTACCTTACCTAATTGAAGTCGGTGTATGATAGTATTTCCAGCAAACAGGGGTGGGGGGTGGGAGTGGGGGGGTGGATGGAGGCAGACTGCTGGTATCTGAAACAGGATCCTGAGTGTCTCTGGCTGGCTGCCCACCAGAAGAAGGCCACCAGTGACCCACAAGGAGAGCCTGCCTGGGGTTCGGAACCAATGTTGTTCTTTTGCTGCAGCTAATGCCTAAGAAACACAAACACAAGACTCAGTGCCCACATGTAGTTAATTGAGCGAGGGTAGAGAAAGAGAGGGTATCTGGTGGCCAAAGGAAAGCAGGAGAGAGAGCAGAGAGACAAGAGAGAGCAGAGAGAGGCAGAGAGAGAGCAAAGAGAGAGCAAAGAGAGAGAAGCACTTGGCGAGCTTGCTTTAAAAGAGGCTTGAACATGTGTTGTAAGACCCTCAGAATGAGGAGTCTTCCAGAATGAGGAGTCAATACCCCAAGAACTCAACATCCAGTCCAGTTGCTGCAAAACGAAAGAGGCTTTAATGAACAGGAAAACTTTGCACAAACAGGCTCCTCCAGGATGCAGGCTAGGGAGAAGCCCCCTCCCCAGGGCCCTGGTGTTTTTAAAGGCAAACCCACAAGCTTAGGGAGGGGGGTGGAACCCTCTGTCCATTGAGTATGTGACCCTTGGAGGCCTGGTGGTCTCAATATTAGGGTCAGCAGACCTTAGGGCTTCAGGTGTGCTAATTAATCTAGTCTGGGCAAACCAGAGTTACAGCTATCTCTTGACCCTATTTACCACCTGTTGTCTCACAGGAAAGGAGGGGCAGTGTGAATAGTTCTTATCTCAGGGCCTTGTGAGAGGAAGCTAGCAAATTCCAAGGAACAGATATTGGTTTCTAGGTTAGTCCATCATTAACATTACTTTTTAGGTCTTTCAGTGTAAATGAGTCCTCTAGCTGCCAGGTAAAGCTGACAAGGCCAAGAGAGTCCCACCCATCCTTAGGGCTGGGGTCAGCTGCCTGCTAGTTCCTAACACAGACCATCCACTGGCTACAGGATCAAGCTCCTTCCCTGTTTATCGGTTACTGATAGCTGTTCAGAGTCAAAATAAATCCAGGCTCCTACATTGACAGGATGTCTCTTTTTAACAGAGGGCACCCTGGGATATCTAGGAACAAGTGATATATCCGGCCTACATCAAGAATCACTGCCACTGGCATACAGGACCTTCCCACATCCTGCTAGTGGGCACACAACTCTGCTGCACTATCTGGCACAGGTAGGGGAAAAACCACCCTTGCCAAGCCCAAGGCATAGGAGATGAAGGCAAGCAGGAACTGCAGCTGGTTGCCCCACTGAGGCCATGCCTTCTCAATTTCCTGAGCTAGCTCTCAGTCAAGTCCTGGGGTCTGGCCACTGCTGGCCTGCCTTTTAATTGCTAATGTCATTAACACCTGCCAGATGGAGTAAGGTGAGCCCCAACCAGCCAAGCCTCTGCAGGAAAGGCAGCCTCCTCAGCAATGGGTTTTGACTGCAGAGCACAGGGAAAGGATCACATTTCCTCAGCCTCTTTTGGATTCATCCATGGCAATACCTATATGTCAAGCACCGCTGTCCAACAGGAAAACAAAGCCCTCTCACGACCGAGCTGACATTCATAAGGTAGCAACATTTAAATGCTAAGGGATGGCTTGTTCTTGCCTTCATTTGACCTACTGGGGAAGTTTCGAATGGTACACACCACTTAGTTCACCTAAATAGGACATGCAGGAACAGTTTAAAGTGATAAGTACTTGAACCTGATAGAAAGAGTTTCAGGGCTCTACACAGGAGAGATGACTTTGGCACAGAGACATTGAATGTGGAGGCTCAGCAGCAGACGACTGCCCTAGCACCTGTGAGGCCATCAGTTTGACCCTAAGATTCTCCATCTACTTGGCCTCTTCCTCACCTGTGGTGTGGCACAATCAGGTTGGGAGCAACTGCTGTGAGGCCCCTGGCAGCTAGAGAGTCTTATTCCCTAGGCTAGGAGGAAACCTAAGATTTTGTTGCTTTTGCTGAACCTGACACCACCAGTGACTTTGGGTCTCTGTCTCCACTACACCACTGGTTAAGGTCTCTGACTTTAACACCTCTGACTGTTTCATCTGCAATAGAAAACAAAAATAAATCCCTGCTACCACCACCCCTATCCCAACAAGCTTAAACTACCTATCCAAGAAATTTTCACCTTCAAACAGTAAAGAAAGCAGGCACAATACAGCAGAAGGCACTCTGGCTACTTAAGATTCAGATTATAGTTTCCCCCACCGTCAAACCCACCCCTGTCTGCTTCCCCCCCATGCATAATTCCAGTCTAATGCTGATGGATATTTGTGTTGTTCCAGTTTGTGGTTAATATAAACAGAAATAGTGTGCATATTCTAGCATGTTAATCTCTTATTCTCTCTCTCTCTCTCTCTCCTCTGTCTGTGTGTGTTTTAAACAAGCATTTATTGGGAGCAGGTGCCACAGAATGAGTGGAAGTCAGAGACAATTTGTGGGAGTCAGGCAAGTGACCTTACCATTTCACTGGCCCTGCCATTAAGTTTTTACATTTTTGTGTAGACTTATGACTGTGCACTGATGGTTCCATTTGCCTATTGATTTCCCTGACAACTGACAAGTCTGCAACCTTTCCATTTGCTCACTGGGCCATCAAAAAGCCCACGGTTTCTGAAATGTCTGCCTGAGCCCTTGATAGGTTTTTTGCTGGGCTTTCTTTTTCTACTGGTTTGCACTTGTTTCCCTACTTTGGCTACAGGCCCTATGTCTGCTTTATATACCAACAGTTTCATTTCTTACTGTGTTGCCTTTCTGGCCAATTTTAAGTGTCTTCTATTGGAGAGAATTCTTAACTTCCAGAAAGTTCAATTTGTGCTGGAGATGTATGTAGCTCAGTGTTTAGAGAGTGCTTGCCTAACATGCATGAGACCCTGGGCTCTATTCCTGGCTCTCCAGAAACTGGGTATGTATGGTGGTGTATCCCTATACTCCCAGGACTTGGGAGGTAGAGGCAGGAAGAACGGAGATTCTAGGTCATCCACAGCTACATAGCTACATAGCAAGTTCAAGGCTAGCCTGTTATTGGAGACCTTATCTCAAAAAGTAAACAAGTAAGAAGAAAGATTAAAGTTTGGCTTACATCCTCCACAGGGTGAGCTCACTACCACCTGTAACTCCAGGTGTTGTAGGGGATTTGATGGCTTTTTTCTTTTTTTGGAGGGCACCTATATGTGCTTGTACATACACACAGTCATATACACACAAAACAAAAATAAAAATTAAAAACAAACTAATCTATCAATATTTTTAAAAGTTTGCCTTCATATCCTTTTTTTCCCTCATGTCTTACTTTACACAGTCTTTTCCTACCAGGATAGAAGTGGATGTCTTTAATTCTAGCACTTGAGAGACAGGAGAATCTGTGATTTTGAGATCACCCTGGTTGAACATAGTGATTACACACAGATCCTGTCTCAAAAAACAAAAAAAAAAAAAAAAAAGCAAAAAAAACCAAAAAACAACAAAAATCCCAACTTCTTGCTTCTCAAGTCCAAGGTCATGAAGCTATTACTGAGGAGTCAACCCCTTAGCAAACTAAACTCCACAGTGAATGAGTTACTATCTAGAAACTGCCCTTCACTGAACCTGGATCTCAAGGATTCTGCTAGGCTGGCTGGTTAATACACTGCAGGGATCCTCCTGTCTCCATATTTTCCCTCTCCTCAGTATTTGGAGAAATAGTCATGTGCCACTGTCCCTGACCTTTTACCCAATGAGCTATCTCCAGCCCCATCTGACCACGTAGAGGGTCTACCTAAGGGCATGGTGGTGAATAGTTTGGATCAAACAGCTGTTGCTGCCTCCAGCTATGTACTTATGTTTTGGGTATCACAAATTAGTTCTCCTATAGGGTTCTTAGCCACATAGTGACATTTAAGAACTGGATACCTCAGAAAGATACCCAACACACTTACCATGGAATTTGTTGGTACAATGGTGGCAGTGCCCTTCTTTTAGTCCTTACACCAGGGACCAGGCCAGCATCTGGTCTTAGCTGCCTTGGGAAGCCATCCCAATATTTGAGGCTCAGTAAGTGAAATCCTCTGCTTTTGTGTCTCTGTGGTGTGTGTGTGTGTGTGTGTGTGTGTAGTATAAAGAATCACTCAGTCCAAGTAAATGCAAACAAAGTAGTCAGATCATCACACCAGCCTAAACATGAACTTGGGTCACAACTATCTGTAATTCTTTTAACAGGAGACTTGATACCCTCTCCTGGGTTCTGAAGGCTCCTGTCACTCAGGAACAAATGCATGCACATTTATTAAATAAAAATTTTGGAAAGTAAAACTGAAACATTGATACTACTATGTATATGAAGCTATAGTTTTTATTATGTATTTTTAGATAAATATTAAGAATTTTTTTATTTTTTTTATTTAATTTTATATAACAAAGTCCAATTAAATGAAAACAAACATTTATACACAATATTTGGGAATTTGGGCGTCATTCTTTCCAAACTACTTCCTGCTGGTAAGGGGCGCTATCTTGGGGGAATCGAAGAAGATTCAGATATCCTAGCTGTAGTCTGTAGGGCTGTTTTGTCCAGCTGTTTGGAATGCAAGATCAGCTTTTACTCTGTTTCAGGCGGTCTGGTGTGATCAAACCACATTAGTCTGTAAGGAATCCACATCTTTTCATTTTCTGTGGAAACAAAAATAGAAATCCTTTTCCCCAGTAACTTGTTCTTCAACTTAAATTTTGGAGTCAAAGCTTTTTTTTTTTTAATTTATTATTTTACATGTCGATCCCAGTTCCCGTTCCCTCCCTCCTTCCCTCCCCTCCAGCCCTCCCTCCCTCCTTCCCTCCCTTTTGCCCTCTCTGCCCTCTCCCATGCACTCTAAACACCCTCCCCTCAAACCTCCCACCACAATACCATATGTAGAGGAAGGCCATCCAGTTGGTGTCATGTAGATCTGACAGGTCCTGTGAAGTAGGGACTAGGGCTTCTCTCCTATCTCTAGAATAAGGCAGTTATCCCTCCATGGGGGATATGTTTGCAAAGTCCTTTTGTGCACCAGGGATACATCCTGGCTCCACTGTCTGAGGTCTCTTAGACTGCTCAGACCTTCTGGCTGAGACCCATATTCAGGGGGGTCCGAGTCAGTCCCCTGTTGGCTTCCCAGCTATCAGTCTAGTGGCCCTTAGCTCCTCCTTGTTCAGGTAAGCTGTCTCTATGTACTTCTACCGCATGGTCTTGTCCTCTCCATCTGCTTCTGGGTTGTAGTTCGGCTCAGTGTTTATGTATGGGTGTTTGCTCCTGTTTTCAACAGGCATTAGTTGAGGTCTCCATGGAGAAGTTAGTTGTTGATCTCACTCTCCGGGAAGGGCATTTATGATAGCCTTTCCAAGGAAGCTGAGATTGTTAGTTGGGAGCAGTCTTGTAGTTCCCTCGACCTTTCTTTGTGTGCAACTTTACAATCAAACCAATATTGGCTCCCTCTTTTATGTTCTCTCTCTCTGTCTCTGACTCTCTCTCTCTCTCTTTCCTACTTTTCCATTCCTAACCAGGCTCAATCCTCCTGGTCGCACATGCCTTCCTCTCCTCCCTCTCATTTTCTCCTACTTCTCTCTCCATTAGCTGTCTTCCCCCATTTTACCTGAGGTATGGGGGACTTGTCCCTTCCCAGTTCTGTGAGGGACTTTATATGAATCTCTTAGAATACAACTTGTATCCTAGTTCCTCTGGTGATGTGAATTATAGGCTGGTGATCATTTGATCTAGTTCTAAAATCCTAGCACCCACATGGTGGGTCACAACTATCTGTAATTCTCTTAACAGGAGACCTGATACCCTCTCCTGAATTCTGAAGGCTCCTGTCACATTTATTAAATAAAAATTTTGGAAAGTAAAACTGAAAATTTGATACTACTATGTATATGAAGCTATAGTGTTTATTATGTATTTTTAGATAAATATTAAGAATTTAAAAATGGCTCTTCTCCTGTATTTCCTGGGTCATATGTCTCACACTAGGTACTCTGACCTTTTCAGAAGCTGCCCACATCCTTACCATCTCAAGGATTTTCATATTATGTCCACGGTAGCCTCACTAACGTACCTAGTGTACATAGCATCTTCATTTGGAATTTCACTTGCGAAGTGTTCCTCAACACCACAATCTTGCAGCTAAGCCTATTTTTTGTCAAGAAAGACCCTGGAATTGACTGTTTATCATGACAATCATTTAGCCACTTGTAGCTGGTGGCTTCTGTGTGTGGATTGGGAAGACACAGAACATCCTTGTACAATTTCCACTAGTCAGTCCTGGCCTGGAAGTTCAGTGATAATGCCTGCCATGCAGCATTCCTCTCTATGCATAGACTGCAGGCAGCTGTGTGGGATGGAGCCCTATGTTGCATGCTGCACTGCTTATTCAGAAAAGGATGGGACTTGCTCCTTGCCTCTGCTCCCTCTTTGGGTGCTGACCAAGGGCATGTGAAGGTTGTCTAGTGCTACAGCTTCTCATCCTGTGCCAGGAATGTCACATGTATCAAAGGTGACTCCAACCTTTGAGGCAACAATCACTACAGGATGGGAAACTAATGTGCCTTCTTCAGACCTGGGCTCCTGTTTCACCTTTCTGTCTCTGGGCTCCAGGTTCTGCTGTCTCACCAAACCCTGATTCTGGCCCTCTGTGTTTTTCCAAACTTTCCCTCTCTGTCTAGAACTCACAGGTAGTCCATCAGTTTACACACCTTGCTCCTACCCACATTTCCCCCATTGCTTCTGCAGTACAAACCCCAAGAGCACTGGATCCTTGGGCAAGCCCAGGTGCATGATGTCAGCAGGGCCCTGCTCCTTTATTAATCATCTCTGGTAGAGGTTATGACCGTGGCGCTGGGTCACATCATTTATGGGTGCCTCAAATGTTTCTTCCCACATCTCTTATCCCACTGATTGCTCAGCAAAGGTCCCAAGTAATTACATAGATGGCTAAGGGTAAACTCTCTCCCATCTGAAGTTTACTTTCCTTTCCTGTTATCTTCGGCATGGGCTCTCACTCCTTTCCTGGGCTTCAGGAACCCAACCCTAATGCTACCACCAACCATAATGCTCACCCTAACTCTAACCATACCCTAAATAGAACTCTCATTGTCAGAAATACATGACCCTAACTGGATGTCATAGCCCCATATGGGGAGAGGGTGTGAATGGGAGGGGTAGTGGTCAGGGTGCAAGAGAAGGGGGACAGAATGTAAGAGCGAGAAAGGGTGGGGAGTAAGGGATAGGAATCAACAAGTAAAATAAACAATAATAATTGAAAAAATTCAGTATGCAGGGGTTCAGAACGTGCCCATGAGGAATAGTGGATCTAAAAGAGATCTTGAGGTCTTTAGCTGAGGGAACTCTAGCAGAGGCCCAGTGATGGCTTTCAAGTATCCAGTAGGACGTTTTAATTCATTTTAAAAAATTATTAATCATATGTAGTATCCTACTTGAATATCTCATGGTAGAAAAGACGAGGGCAACAATCTCATGGTAGATGGTTGTGAACTATCATCTGGTTGGTGTGAAGTAACTCATATCCTCTTTAAGTACAACCAGCATGCTTGAACATTTAGCCATCTATACATTCCATTGTTGTGTTTGAAGAAAAGGCCTCATTATGTAATTTTGACTGGCCTGGTATTCATTGAGATTCATGCTTTTGGCTCCTGAGTACTGTTGGACAGGATGTGTAGAAAGGTGAACACTCCTCCACTTGTTTTGGGAGTTCAAACTTGTACAGCCATTTTCAAGATAGGTATGGCAGTACCTCAGCAAAATGGCAATTGTTTTACCACAGGACCTGGCAATCCCCCCCCCATATGCATATACCCATATGAACCACATTCATGCAACAAAAAAATGTGTTTAATTATACCTATAGGAGCATTATTTGTAATAGCAAGAACCTAGAAGCGACCCAGATGCCTCTCAGCTGAAGAATGGATAAAGAATTGTGGCACATCTGCACAATGGACTACTAATCTACAGAAAAAATGGAATCTGGAAATGCACTGGCAAGTGGATGGTACTTGAAGAAGCAATCATGAATGAGGTAACCCAGGCACAAAAAGTAGAACATGGTAGAGAGGGAGAGAACATAAAAGAGCAATTCATTATTGGTTTGAAGAGAAAATTGAACCTAAAGTTATATCTAGAGACCTACAAGACTGACTCCAACTAACAATCTGAGCTACAGTGGAAAGGTTTCCATTATTGACCTTCCCAGAAAATGAGATCAACAACTAACTTATGTGCTACATGGAGCCCTCATCTATTCTGTAGAAAACAGAAGCAAACACCCATAAGTAAACACTGCGTCTAACTAGAATCCAGATGCAGAGAGAGAGAGGACAAGATCGAGTTGCAGAAACACATTGAGACAGCTGACCTGATGAAGGAGGAGGTAATAGGACCCCAGACTGATAGGTGTGAATCTAGCATGGAACTGACTCAGAATAGAGCCCAGGGTCTCATGCATGTTAGGCAAGCACTCTCTAAACACTGAGCTACATACATCTCCAGCACAAATTGAACTTTCTGGAAGTTAAGAATTCTCTCCAATAGAAGACACTTAAAATTGGCCAGAAAGGCAACCCAGTAAGAAATGAAACTGTTGGTATATAAAGCAGACATAGGGCCTGTAGCCAAAGTAGGGAAACATGTGCAAACCAGTAGAAAAAGACAGCCCAGTAAAAATGATGAAGGGCTTAGGCAGACATTTCAGAAACCGTGGGCTCTTTTGATGGCCCAGTGAGCAAGTGGAAAGGGTGCAGACTTGTCAGTTGTCAGTGAAATCAATAGGCAAATGGAACCATCAGTGCACAGTCATAAGTCTACACAAAAATGTAAAAACTTAATGGCAGGGCCAGTGAAATGGTAAGGTCACTTGCCTGGCTCCCACAAATTGTCTCTGACTTCCACTCCTGCTATGGGACCTTCTCCCAATAAATCCTTGTTTAAAACACATACACAGAGAGACGGGGAGGGGGGGAGTGAAATAAGAGAGAAAGAGGAACATGCTAGAAGGTGCACACGAGTTCTGTTCATAGTAGCCACAAACTGGAACAACACAAATATCCATCAGCATTAGAGTGGAATTAGGCATGGGTGAGGAAGAGGCCAAGGAGATGGAGAAGCTTAGGGTCAAACTGAGGGCCTCACAGGTGCTAGGGCAGTGCTCTGCTGTTAAGCCTCCAAACTCAACCTCTCTGTGCAAAAGTTATTTGTCCTCTGTAGAGCCCAGAGTCCCTGTCTATAAGGTTCAAGGACTTATCCCTTTAAATTGTTCCCGCATCTCCTATTTAGGTGAACTAGGTGGTGTGTACCAATCGAAAGTGCCCCAGTAGATCAAAAGAAGGCAAGAACAAGGCATTCCTAAGCAATTAAACGTTCCTGCCATCTGAATGTCAGCTCTAGCGTGAGAGAGCTGTGTTTTCCTGTTGCACAGTGGTGCTTGACTTACAAGTATTGCCATGGATGAATCCAAAAGAGGCTGATTAAATGTGATCCTTTCCCTGTGCTCTGAAGTCCATACCCTCTGCCAAGAGGGCTGCCTACCTGCAGAGGCTCAGCAGGGTGGGTCTCCCCTTACCCCCTCTGGCAGGTGTTCATGAGATTAGCAATTAAAAGGCAGGCCAGCAGAGGGCAGACACTAGGACCTGACTGAGAGCCAGCTCAGGAAATGGAGAAGGCATGGCCTCAGTGAGGCAACCAGCTGCAGTTCCTGTTTGCCTGCATCCCCTATGCCATGGGCTTGGAAAGTGTGGTGTTTCCCGTACCTGTGCCAGATAGTACATTGGAGTTGAGTGCCCACTAGCAGGATACAGGAGCTGCCTGGATGCCGGGGGCAGTGATCCTTGATGTAGGTCAGGTATATCACTTGTTCCTAGATATCCTAGGATGCCCTTACCTTCTGTTAAAAAGAGACATCCTGTCAAATGTAACAGCCTGGATTTGTTTTGACTCTGAACAGCCATCAGTAACCGAAAAACAGGGAAGGAGCTTGATCCTGTAGGCAGTGGATGGTCTGGCTGTCTAAAAGCTATGATGGACATGGCTGTACTGGTCAAAGACTCTGACATGTTAACTTTGGGACAGAAAGTAATTACAATAGCCACCCATGAACTGGTGACCAGGAGAGGATTGTCAGGCAGCCCACAGAACAATGGATGTCCAATGCCCACATGAATCACTGATGCACTACCTGCCATTCTTCTGCCTGAGAAGACTGATAAATAAGTAATTTGGGACTGTCATCACCTGCTTATTAAAGAGGCAGGAGATTGCAAAGTCCTTACAGTCTTCCCTCTGGCCGTGGAAACACTAACTTAGTTCACTGATGGGAACAGTTACCTTGTGAAAGGTAAAGAAAGGACTGGGACAAGGATGTGAATGAAACCTGCATGGTTTGAGCCAGCAGCCTGCCAGAAGGAATCTCAGCATGAGAAGCTGAGCTCTTGGCCTTAACACAGGCCTTGTAGCTGGCAAAAGAAAGGACAAAAATCTGTAAACCTGTACACGGGCAGCAGTTATGCTTTTATAACTGTCCATGTGCACGGGGCTGTCTGTAAACACAGGGGACTTGCTAAGCTTTACTGTGAGCAAGTCAGAGAGCCAGAGATGAGCTGACACCTGCATTCCTCCACATTTTCTCCCCACTGTCCTCCTTGAGTCGCTGCTGTAATTCTCATTAGGGACAGTGACCTGGAGCATAAGCTAAGTAAGCCCCTTTCTTGCCTGCATTGTGTGTGGTCAGTGTTTTAGCACAGCAACACATGCTCACCAGAATGGTAAGATATGATTTTCTTCTTTTCAACTGTGGTGAAGTAAATGTATGTTTTATTGTTTATTTTCATCTCATTTGTTCTTTTTCCAAGATAGGCTCTTAGCAATACAGTCCTTTGTGTCCTTGAACTTGTGACTCCTGTCTCAAGCTTCTGAGTACTGAGCAAGGCATGTACCATTCCACTGGTTTGTAATTTTCACTAATTAAATATGACATGGTTACATTTAAGTTTCTTTATGTATACTTATTTGTTTTGAGGCAGGGTCTTGCTTTGTAGCCAAGGCCAGCTTGGAGGTAGTAGCAGTCATGTGTCCATACTTCTAAGTGCTGCAATTATAAACTTGCACTACACATAGTTACCTAAATGCATGGGGCTTTTTTGTAAAAGTAAAAAATGATATATGTTTAGGCTTAAATTTTGTGGTGTTCAAAACAAGCTGGTGGGTATCTAAGACAGAGGAATGTGTTGTCTGTGTAGCAATGCAAATGGAAAGCATTCTAGTTGAAGGAGGGATATATATGACAAATGTGGAAGGCAGTTACCCTATTCACCCAGCTTACAATTTTTTTTTTGTTTTACAGAGCATAATAATATTTTAACTTTAGAGAAATGGGAGGCATTGGTGTTTGTTTGAAAGAGGGGGTTAGGAAACACTGAATACATTGATTAATTTGAAAACTACTTCCCTCAAAGCCATGAAAACCTGAAGTCAATCCTCACAATTCTTGAAAATTAATCCAGATGGCTGTGTTGTGGATTATGCCTTTAACACCAGTACTTTGGAGGCAGAGGCAGAGGCAGAAAGTTCTCCAAAGGTCAGCCTGTTGTACAGAGTAAGTTTCAAGACAGCCAGGGCATCCTATAGGAACCTTGTCTCGAGTGAAAAAACATAATGGTTGCATATACTTCTAACTTCAACATTGATAGGTGGAATGAGAAACTTCACCTCCAAAATACGTAAAAATAAGACAGCAGCTGAAGATAGGTTGAGCAGTTGCAAGCATTTTCTGCTCTATTGCATAAGAGCAGGTTTCAGTTTCCAGCCCATGTGGTGGACTACAACTGTCCTGAACTGCTATTCCAGGGAAACCAGCCCTGACTTGTGACTTCAGTGGTCACCAGGTTCAAAAGCAACACACTTAAATACATGAAGGAAAGAATCTCATAGTCTTGTAAGTTAGGCTTTATATCAAAAACCCAGGTAGACAGTATCACCCCAAACTTGATTTCTGTCCTCCATTCCTTCTTCATATATATGTCTGAGCTACCATCCACCACCAGAGAATAAATGCATACATAAGAGCCGAGTATATGTAGTGATACAAATAGTTGTTAGCAGACAAACTTAAAACTTTTGGCTCCTTTAATGATCAAACCTGTGTACCACTCAGCCATCCAGGATGATTCTGAAAATATGGGACACCAGGGAGAGCTGAGTGATAATGTTGAGGTATCTCATGTTCCAATTACTATTAAAGTAGAAGCATACCACCCATGTCTGTAGATGGAATAACACTAGCAGTCAGACTGCCTTTCAAAGGTAAGGATAATTGATCCTTCAAGAAGACCATGACATTAGAGCATTTTCCTCAAGTTAATATAAATGATGTAGATGTGCTAAATAAAAAATACTTTTTTTTTTTTCTTAAACACTCAAGTTCACTCATGTGAATTTAGGCACATGAGAACCTTTGGAGTATACTAATCACATCTGTTTTCCCTGAATATAAGTCAATTTTTAAACAATGATTAGTGAAACTTTATTTTACAATATATAAATAATACTCACTCTACTGCCTTCTTTATATACTAGGAATGGGGCAGGATCTACTGTATTCATAGTAATGCGCAAAGAGGTGATCATGGGAATATTAGAGTAAGTACTGTGTAAATTGAGTTCTGTATTGAAAATGAAAAACTGGCTGTGTTTATACTTGCAATACAGTTTTGCTGAGTACATATTGCTTTTGTCCCATTTGTGGGGATGGAATTTCATTAAGATTGTTGTTAACTTGGAGCAGGGCAATAATTCAGGGGTGTTTTACTACAGTATAAATTGGAGCAGTCTCTATTTACTACCAAAGATATTACACGCAGGGCTATAATTCAGGGATATTTTACTACAGTAGGAATTGTAAAAGGAAGTTGAGCATGATGACTGATACCTGTAAGCTTAACCTGAAAAGGAGGTTGGAGTATCAGGACCCTGAGGTATTTCTTTGCCACATAGCAGAAGTCAAGCACGAAACAAAGTCATAATTGTTCTTTCTTGCTAGAAGTATTAGGTGATCCTTTTTTTCAATATTTTCTGTTTGGCATAACCTACATTTTTGGCAGTTTATCTCTGTGTAATAGCCCTGCCCATCTTAGCCCATAGATTGTATTCAAGGGTGGTCTCCAACTCACAGGTAACCACTGCCCTTCTGTCTCCCAAGTGCTACATTTAAAAAATTGTGCCACCACCCGAGGCTTAAACTGCCTTGTATGTCAATTTAATCATTTGGCATTCCTATTATTTTGTAGTTCCATTACCATCCTTGCACCTTACTATAATCATATCTGGTTTCATAAAAAAAGAAAGAGAAAAGTCTCCATTAACTAGAAAAGAATTGGACACTCAAGTAGAATATCTCAAAAAATGTAAAAAAGAGAGAATTCATAAACATAAACTACTCTTATAACAATATGAGGAACTCTGTAAACTTCTTCATAGGCCTGTTTATGATGTGCATATCACCTCTGTCCCAACTGTAGAGAAGCTGAACCTGTTCCAACAACATGTGGCAACTTTGAGGCAAACAAAGGTATGCTGCTGCATTCATTCCCCCATAAAATTTGATTGGAATTTATGTATCTCATAATAATTTTGATTGTTTTAAAAGATTAGGAATGAACAGTTTGTCAATATTAATAAACATATCATATTGTGTATGAAAAAATTGGAACTAACTTCTGATTCAAGTTTTGAAAAAGATGGAGTGTGTCAATTTCAAAGTGTATTTTCTGTGTCATTGCAGAGTATTGTGGCACTACATATGTTGCTTTTGCAGGTAATATGTGTTCAGATTATGCAGTATCAACTCACTTGTATTTATCAATTTGAAAAACCTGACAGCTTTTGCCTTAATTATAAATAAGGAGCCAGTTTGTATTAAGGGATGCTGAGGTAGGCATCACTTCAGTTTTTGACCAGCCTTGTACACAGAGTGAGTTTGGGGACAGGCAGGGCTACACAGGGAAACCCTTTCTCGAGTAAACAAACAGAAAGGGACAAAATATGTGAAGACACCCAACCATAATAAAATATGGCATAAATCTGTTTGTTTACTGTGTGTATGTGTGTGTGTGTGTGTGTGTGTGTGTGTGTGTGTGTGTGTGTGTGGCGGGGGTGGGTGTGGGTGTGTTTGTTTATGTTATGGGGAGAGAGAGACAGAAGCACAGATAGATAGAGACAGAACAATAGAGAGATCACGTGTCAAAG